>NW_006159870.1:133707-134803 GCF_000334495.1 Tupaia belangeri chinensis | reverse complement strand
TTAGGGAACCACATTCCTACAAGATCACTAATTGGCTTTATTGCAATGGTTGGGGGTGATGTTTTACCCTTACACGGTACAGTAATAACAGTAAAACTCACGGCAGAGAAATTGAATACCGGCCAGTTCAAGGACACAAGGGAGAGCTCGTAAACTGGGCCTTGCCTCAGTTTCTTCCCAGTCCAGGCCTTGCCTTAGAATGGGAGGCAGCATCCTTACCAGCTTGTGTTGCCTGCATGGCCCCGTCATACTACTGTAAACTGTACTTGGCACAAAGCATATATAAGTAGTTTAAAGTCCCTTGTTAGGCAGAAAAGCATCAGGACTCTTGGTGCTTCTCAGTTCATACCTTCTAACAGGTTAATATATAAAAACAAGGCAGATAGATGTGTTTTTCCCTTACTGACTCTTCAAGCCTGCTTATCAGTACTTCATAGACATTGATAGGTCCTAGAGTTCATCCAAGAAAGAGAAATCAGAGACAGAAGTTCTGATGACATGGTGACTTATGTCCCTGTTGTTCTTGAATGTACAGTCTCTCACGGACTCTTTTTGTGATTTGTGCTAAACTGGGAGCCTCTCACTTTTTTTTTCTCTCTTTTTTTTTTTTTTTCCCTTTGAGACATTTTTGCTATAGGGTACATGCTCTTGCCAGAAAGACAGAGACAGCGGGAATTCACAACCCCCCCCAGGGGGGGGGATGGCCATGCAGCAATCCTTTCTCCTCCGTTCTCCTCTCGGGATCTTGGGCACACACGCACATGTGCCCGGTGTGAGTTTAAGCCACCGGGTCCAAGACTCAAACTGCAATTGACTACATGGGAGTCTAGTGACATAGACATTATGCCAACTGCTGGTCCCCTTTCTTTCTTTTTTTTTTTTCTTTTTTTTTTTATTTATTAATTGACTTTACACCATCACAACACACAAATGAATTTTCCATCCAAAATACGCTGTGCATTGTCTCAATCAAGTACATCCACATATATATTCTCAGCAAATAATTTTCCAATTCTTACGTCCTGCATACCTTGCCCTTTGTCTTGCCATCCCTGATTCCCCATCCCCCACCCTCTGCTATGTCCCACCTTCCCCC
>NW_006159870.1:132797-133525 GCF_000334495.1 Tupaia belangeri chinensis | reverse complement strand
TTGTTCTGCCAATGAACTTAATTAGTCTAAATAAATCCATTAGCTAGCACAGCTGTCACAAACTTACACATGTATCCTAGTCTGACCCTAGGCATAAACCCCGGTGAGTAGAATGAACATACTATAAAGTAGTACCCAGCTGTGCCCATACAGCTCGCTGCAGTCATCAATGTGCACTTTTTTTCCTCCTGCAACTTTTTTTTTTTATATTATATTACCTAACACTCATTCCCTGAGCATCATCACAACATTCTAAATGTAGTTTCCCATCTAGGACAAACTACATAGTGACTTAATCAAGCATGTTATCATCAATAATATTCCATTTCTACTTTCATACAATGTATACATACATATATGTTTTTTATCCTATCTTTGACCCTCTGCCCTTTCCCCCTCTCCCATTACACTATCTCTGCTATATACAGTTGTCTTCCAGGGGAACCATTGAAAATGTGATACCTGCAAGTAAAGGGAGAAGGGCCACAAGTTTAAAGTTTTCAACAATAGGGATCATAGATTCCATTCAATGTTGGATCAAGGGTGGGTCTCGTGCAGATCGCCATTGTAGGAATGATGCCGTGGGGCTCTACAGCGTGAGCTATCCTCGGGTATCTGGCTTCCTCAAGAATGGTAGAGTAGTTCCTGTTCTTCCCTGAGGCAATGCAGGGCTGGTAACCATCATCTTCTCACTGTCCATAGGCAGAGGAAGTCCTTCTATATAATAT
>NW_006159870.1:81454-132381 GCF_000334495.1 Tupaia belangeri chinensis | reverse complement strand
CGCTGGGGCGTGAGCCCCCCCTTTCTTTCTTTTTTTAAGATGAGCTCTCACTATGTCAAGATCCTCATGCCTCACCCCCCTGAAGAGTTGGGACTGCTGGCATGCTCCACCATGCTCAACATTTTTGGGTTGGCCAGAATCAAACCTGGGTATTCAGCCAGCTGAGTAGTAGGGTCAATTCACACATGCTACCATGTCTTGACCTGGAAGAGTATCATTAGTTTTAATTACTCCTGTGTATTTGTTATCATTCTATCTTTGTTATGGGTACTGCAATACTTAATATGCAAAGGAGGACCGTTTAAGTTCTGGACCTAGTGGATTGGAAATTACACCAGGTATGTGTGTGTGCATGTCCAAAATCTCAAGAGCAGAGTGGAGGAAAGAAATTGTGGCATGGCCATCCCCCTAGGGGTTGATTTCTGGCTTTCCCTCTCTCCAGTGAGCCCATATGCCCTATGACAAAAATCTAAAACAAAAACAAAAGAAAGGATGGTAAAACCTGTTCCCTAAACTTTAGGCAGCTGGAAAATTCTGGCATTGGCTGTACTCATTATGCCCTTGAATAGGTTTAGTGGAAAAATAAAATCTGTCCTCAATTTTATTTTCTTTTCTTTTTTTTTTTTTGGAGTCTTTCTATTATCTTTTTGAACTTAATGTTACAGTTGTGTCTTTTTCTAAGAAGAGCCAATTTAGTAAAATAGAAAGTATAGTAAACAATCATCAGCATTTAGAAAAAACAAGTGTCTATAAACTAAAAGTTTGAGAATCACTAAACAGTATTCTATCTTAAGAATTATTTCTCTGACATTTCCCTTATCCTTACCTACCCACCAAATTTTCATACAGAATCTTCTGAGAATCTTTAGAACCATTTGAGAAAAAGAAAAAGATTAGTGGTAAATCAGGATATTACATCATATTGAGAGTTAAATATATAGGCTTGGCCCTGTAGCATAGTGGTTAAAAAGTGGTTTGAATTCTGGCTCTGGCAGCTTGAAAAACACACTTGGGGGTGGGGGGAATGGTGGTGTGTGTGTGTGTCAAATCTTAGCAGGATGGAGAAATGGAGAAGGGATTGCATCATGACCATTCCATATTGGAGGCTGCTTTGTTTCTTCTGTCTCTGCAGTGAATACGTATGCCCTCTAGCAGTTACAAACAAACAAAAAAGGTAGTTTGTAGATATAATTATATGTACCTGATTTATCTTATATAGTAATTATGCACATATGTTTTTGATGTATTATAAATTTTGAATGCAAGTTGAATATTGTTTATAAAGCATATTTAAAGAATAAAAAATAATGATTTGAAGAACACTAGTTTATATAATGCCCAGTTTAAGAACATTACCAATATCTAAACCAAATTCCAATCCTTTCCTTCTTAGAAATATTTCATTTTGGGAACCAGCAGTTAGCGTAATGGCTATGTCGCTGGACTCCCACGTAGTTGACCACGGTTCGTGTCCTGGACCCGGTGGCTTAAAACTCACGCCAGCCACGTGTGCGTGTGTGCCCAAGATCCCGAGAGGAGAGTGGAGGAGTTGGGATTGCGGTGTGACCATCCCCCCTGGGGGGTGATTTCTCACTTTCTGTCTCTATGTCTCTCTCTGTCTGGCGAGCACACGCGCCCTATAGCAAAAAACCTCTCCAAAATAAAAAAAAGAAGTATTACATGTTTACTTGTAATTTTCTTGATTTTCTCATGGGATTTAGTTCATATACTCTAATCCCAACAATATATTGTTTGGTTTTGAAAGGCTAGTGGAGGAAATAGAATGTGAGTTTATTTATATTTATTATTTTTTTATTTTAATGGCACAGAACACATGCATACATATGAGAGAGAAGGAGATAGAGAGAGAGGAAGAGAAAGCACCCCTCAGGGGCTGGACATGCTATAGTCCATATTTCCCCATTTCTCCATCCTGGCAGGATCCTTAGCATGTGCACATACAACTATTATGGTTTTCAAGTTCTTGGGACCAGTACTCAGATCCTGTTCATCCATGTGTGATCTGGCTTCCTCTGTGCAGTGCTTATATACTGTGCTACAGAGGGCCCATATTTTGCTCTTGTTCTTAACATTGTAGGCAGGTTTCAAATTAGATATTTCTATACAGAAGATCCTAGGCATTATCTTTGATTCCCTACAACACCATAAGACTGTGAAAATTGAAGCTCTCAATCTTAAGTCCTGTAAATGCCCTTATAGTGATATCTGACTCATGGCTCTGCTTGCCTGCTTTTCAGGGGTCTCTCACTTTTACTAGTTTTTTAACCTTTCATTATTGTTTTGTTGCTTAAAAGCTTATCAGTGCAGTTAAACATGTTTTGTTATTTTTTTATTCATTGGTTTTACCTGTTTTTATCTGAATACTCTTGGGGAACCTAGCTATCATTCTGCTATTAGAAGAGTCAATATTCCAGTTTTTATTTTTGAAACACTCATATCACTTTCCTGTGCTTTCTTTTTCTATGGGCAGAGCTATACGGTCTTGGAAGAAACTCATTTCGGTTGTCTGCCAATTCTTTTTTCCCTTAATTTTTTTGCCTTCTCTCTTTTTAAATTACTGCAATATTAATTTCACAAAATATATGTAAACAACTGGTTTCATTACTTGACTGTCAGGAGATTATTCTTCCCACTGGAATGCACTTAGGCATGCAGTACCATAAATACAGTTAAGAATTAAATTATAATTTTGTTTAGAGTTTGTGTGTGTGTGTTTACACATGTGTATATGTTTTCTACTAGACTGCTGCACTGGATAATAATAAAGATTCCAGCCAGAATTTCTTGAGACTGTTTAATGGATATGTTTACAATGGTGTGGAAACTTTGGGGAAGGAGCTGTTTATGTACTTTGGGCCAAAAGCTTTACGGTAAGATAAACCTATATAATACATCATATCTGTTTAAAGATGTGTAGAAGGTTTTTTGTTGTTGTTTGTAGTTTGCTGGTGTCACATTTAATCATGTAGAAAGTACTTTATTTTTAAGAGAGCTCTAACATAAGAGGTTGAGATTCTATCATGGAGAGCAATAAACAGAAGAATAAATGGTGATGTCATCATTACTTGGAGACTAGTCAATTTATTTATTTTTAAATTGATAGGCTAGCAAGGCTTCCCAAGATATATTAGAGCAACACATCTCTGTTTTGCTATTCCCCAAACTGCCTGCACTGCTAGTCTCTGTTCTTGTTTGCACAAAATGTTTATTGCATTCAGTGACATCAGTTACTTTATCTTTGTGACAAGCCCTAGTTCAGTTTAAATGTATCACTAGGTTTTTATATTTTTCTGTTTTCCTTTTTCCTCTGGATCCTACAGTGCAATTTGGAAACTTTCATGTAGGATTCAGAACTTTTCACAGGAATAGCAGTTTCTTCCTTGTTTCAAGTTATTATAGAAATTCATGGCTGATATGTGGCACAGGACAAACAACTACTACTTTGTTGACTTAACAATAAAAACATGTTAAAATGTATATAATTGAGATGCATGATCACAGATTCGATTTTTGCAGGAAAAAGAAAAACTTCTATGAATTAATAATGTCTATTAAATCTCAGACTGTCTTTTCTGAGTTTAGCCTGAACTTTCACAAACTGTTAGTAAGTTTGGTACTGCTTCCTTGAGTCTTTTTTTAGTGTTTCTTTAAGTTATTGAACAGTTATCACCTTCCTAAAAGAAAAGACCTATTACTAGACCTCATGTTTCTAACTGAAGGTGAATAATGGTCACAAAGAGATGGTATGACTATACGATTGTTATTTATTGCATCTCATCTACCACATATTTAGAGTACTTCAGGGTTTATGTAATTGCTTTTCCTCTGAGGTATTCTCTCTTCATTGTCAGCAGCTGCTGTCCTTGGACAACATTGTCACTTCATGGTTTTTCTTAGTCTGGAATTGATAACATCAGCATATGCCTACTGGTTCATGCAGTAATGATATATTGCAGGTTACATTACTGCTGTAGTAGATTGATGTGATTGAAAACTTTTAGCTCTGGACAGCGTAGTACACATTGGAATCCATGCAAGAGAGTTGAAAACATTGATATGTTATTGATTTTCTGGTGTTAGGTACAGATTTATTTCTGTAGGATGAGAGGGAGGTTTTTATCAAGTGTTCTCCACCAGACTGATAAGGGGGGAATCATTTCTCAGTACAGGACTGTCAGTCAGTGTTCCATGAAGTTCTAAACAAGGGCAATCACTTCTTCAAACTAAGTGAATAGTACCATCCCTGAGTGTACCTATCTCAGTATGTGGGTGGGAGAGAATGCAGCAGCTTGCTGCCTTTCATTTTCCTGTAACCTTAATTGATAGCTATCAAACATAACACTTCAAGGTCAATGGCAGATCAGCTGTGGGGATCTGAACTCTGCAATCTAAAATCAACTGTATGTATCTCCATTGACAATGTAACATAAGTTCAAAAAATGTACTCCAACCTCTGCTTCCTAGGGGAATGGAAAACTCTGTCAAGGAAATGTGATCTTTGTATGAGGTCTGTGAGCGTGAGAGAGAAATGTAGTCTTCTGTTTTCTACAGACCATTCTCCATTTTAGAAAACAAGTAGCAAGAAATTTGCTTAAAGATTGTTTACAATTTTCTTTTCATAACAGCTTTGCACAGTCCATTGCCCATGGATTTTAGTGTATGTGCATCTCACAGGGAAGGCCATAAATATTCTGGGATTCATCTTTTAAAAATTTTTTTATATGAAAGTAGGATACATGTATAGCCCTCTGTAAGAGAATCTGCCCTGTAAAAATGGATACTTTAGAAAAATACAAATCCAGCCCAACTGTAATGTTGTAGGCAGAAACATGCCACTGAGTAATAGTTCTGGAGCCACATTACTGATCAAGGTCTGGATCCCTGTTGACCTAATAAACATACCTGGTACACATAAATGCACCCATAATACTGGCTGGCTAGAAGGGTGGGGAAGGGGATTGTGGTGTAAAGAGATCCTGTCACGGGCGCTCTCTCTCACATCCACACTCCTATTCACTCAGTCTCTCTCTCTTTTGAAAAAAAAAAAATACATAAACTTAAAAAAAGAGGGCCATGGGAACCAGCAGTTAGCATAATGGCTATGTCGCTGGATTCCCACATAGTCGACCGCAGTTCACGTCTCGGACCCGGTGGCTTAGAACTCACGCCGGGCGCGTGTGCGTGCGTGCCCAAGATCCCGAGAGAAGAATGGAGGAGAAGGGATTGCAGCGTGACCATCCCCCCTGGGGGGTGATTTTTCGCTTTCTGTCTCTATGTCTCTCTCTTGTCTGTCTGGAGAGCGCACGTGCCCTAAAGCGAAAACCACTCAAAAAATAAAAAAGAGGGCCAGTCCCATAGTCAAGTGGTTAAGGGGGTATGATCATGGCTAATCATGGTTTAAATCCTGACCCCATCAACTTGAAAAACATGCCAGGTGTGTGTGCATGCATGCTAAGTATCCTGATAGGATGGAGAAATGAAGAAGGGATTGCAACTTGACCATATCCCATGGGGAAGGTGCTTTTCCCTCCCTCTCTCTCTCTCTGTCTCTCACTGGAGAATGTGCACACCTTCTGGCAATAAAAATAAAGAAGAGAGAAAGAGAACAGAAAAAGATACAAATCAGAGTGATTATTTCTGTTGGTAAATGATTAGCCAAGTGCTCAAGTTGCTTGTACTAGTCATAGAATACTAAAATTCATTTGATGCACGTTTATTTTAGTAGTCGACCGCATACATAGTGCAGTAGTTAATCACTGTGCATAGAGAGCTGAATCACACAATGCCCACTACATCTCAAGTCCCAGCCTCAGTGTCTTGAAAAACACACTGAATGTGTCTGCATGCTTGCCACAAATCCTAACAGGATGGAGCAATGGAAGAAAAGCAATTGTGGCATGGCTCCACCTTGTTGAGGGTTCCCCTCTCTGGCAAGCAAACACATTCTAGCAACAAAAAAAGAAAAAGAACACACACACACATTTAAGAGCATAGTTGTGGTGTTATGTATGATTAATAATTATACTGCTTCTGGATACCACAGTTGTTCTTCAACTAAAACAAACAAAAATTGGGGCCAGCAGGTGGTGTGGTGGCTAAAGGGCTCTGGACTCCCACATGACCAGTTGCAATTCGAGTCCCAAACCTGGCGACTTGCTTTCTCGCTTTCCCTCTCTCTCTCTTTCTTTTCGCTCTGTCTCTGGTCAAATTAAAATAAATGAAGCTAAGTGAAATAACTCTTTAAAAAAAAAACAAAAAGCAAAAATTTTTCAGGATTTAAAAAAATACATTCATGATCGAACACATGTACACATATGTAAGAGAGAAAGAACGATATGTACCCTCCACAGGGTCTGGCCATACTACATGCTCCTCTTCCAGTCTTCTAGCCTATGGATCTTGAACACACAGCACATGGTCAGAGTGGCCAAGCCAGGGATTTGAATTGCAGACACCATGTGAGATCCAGCTTCTCAGAGTGGCAACCAGTATGTTACCACCATGCAATGGAGGGAGCCCACAAAATCATTTTTAATTTTTTTGTTATAAGCATAACAGACACTCACTAGGTCACTAAACAGAGAAATGATGAGGCAATAAGGTAAAATAATGCATTTGCAATCCTGCTACCAAATATCTTCATTAATTTTGGATGCATACATTACTAGTACAGAGTGAGCCTATTTCTCTATGTTTATTCACCCAGACCTATCCAGTCTACAAGCTGTCATTTTTAACCAGAATGGACATAGCTACTATATTTTAACTATATTGAAAAGATGTATATATATATTTAAAAATTTTTCTTTCCAAAATACCATATTTTCAATTTGTGATTTATATGACTCTGTAATTAGTATTATGTACTCAGAAAATAGAAAAAACTGAAATATTTTAAAAGCTTTGCCATCTTAGGAAAGCTTTATATGCTATAGATTTTGTAATTTACTAGACTTTAAGTGGTATGAACCTCTAATCAGAAATGCAAGAGAAAATATAACAGTTCTTTTAAGTTTGCTAAAATGTCTTTATGGAATCCTTCAGATGCTACTTATAAAAGACATCGTTCATGTAATCTGTCTCATAACATTGTTAGGAAAAATTGAAATGTGGTAGAAATTCTAAACTAAATTATATACTTCAGAGAAGTAACTACTGTTTGTCCAGCATACCCCCCCCTTGTTTTTGTGGATAGCCTTCTAAAAACTGGTCATCTGGCCACAGTGATGATAGACAAATGTGTATATTTGGTTTTTTTTTTTTTTTTTTTTTTTTTTTTTTTACTTTTTTTTTTCCCATGAGTGAGAAAGAGAGAAAGAGAGAACTTGAGTCCCCCAAAGAGTTGTACCACCATGATACATTCCTAACTTCAGCCAGTCTTGGATCATGAGCATTTGTATACCTTTCACACTCGGGGAGGTCTCTAGATACAAACCCAGAACCTTTCCCTGTGCGTCAGCCTTATGAAGCATTGCATCCTACCACTGCACCACCATAAGATTTTGGGCACACACGCCTGGCATGATTCTCACGCCACTGGTTCCAGGACTCAACCACAAAGCTGGCCATGTGGGAATCTGGTGCCTTAACCTCCATGCCACTTGCTTGCCTGAAATTAATTTTAATTACATTCTTATTAACTCACCTGAAATATATATCAACATGTAAACTATTTTGGGGCTATATGATATTCCTTTCTTTGTATTGAGTCTTCAAATTTCATTGCATATTTTATATTTAATGTACATATTGATTTTAACTAATCACATATCAAGTTCTTAGTTGTCATATGTGCCTTGTGGCTGCCATATTAGTCAGTGCAGCTCTAACTAACCAAAAAAAAAAATAGACATAAATTAATGATATTAGGAATAATAGAGGAATTATTACTATAGAAGCTAAATCTATTACTTTAATAAAAAGGAGATATAAATATGTCAGAGAACTAAACTAAGAAATGGACAAATTCCTGGAAGGACATAAATTATCAAAGCTCACTCTAGAAAAAGTAAACAACATGAGTTTTATTTTATTTAATTAATTAAGTAATTAATTAATTAATTTTAGAGAGAGTTTTGCTAAAGGGCACATGCACTTGCTGGAGACAGAAACAGAAAGTGAGAAATCACCCCCCAGCGGGGATGGCCATGCCGCAATCCCTTCTCCATTCTCCTTTCAAGATTTTGGGCACACACATAAGCCCAGAGTGAGTTTAATCCACCAGGTCCAGGACTCAAATCTCCAGCGATACAACCATTATGTCATCTGCTGGTCCCAAGTTATCTTTTATGTTTTAAAGAAATTTAAATTCATAGTCCAAAATCTCTCAAAAAAGAAAACTTCATATTAGAGGAACATACTCTCTTCTGTCTTTTTCACTCATTTTGTCATTTGCATATTTTCTATTAACCAATACTCAAGTTCACTTATTCTTTCCTCTGCTATGTACAATCTACTAATATAGTCATTGAACGAATTCCTTATCTTTGATAATTTTTTATTTCTGAAATTTATTGCTGAAATTTCCCATTTTCTCATGCACCTGTGTACTAGATTCTTTCATATATTAATTATTAGTATATTAATGACTAATGCATAATATAAAATGGACCAATAATTTTAAATTACTTCAGAATTACCAAGTATCCTATATTGTTTTAACATCTGGAACATCTTTGGGTTTGACCCTATTAATATATATCTGATTCTATTAACCTAGTATCTCTTGATATTAGTGTTTTTTCCCCCTAAAGAATTATTTATTTTTTTAATTTTTAAATTTTTCTTATTTTTATTATTATTTTTAATTTGACCAATGATAGAAAGAGAAAGAGAGGGAAAGTGAGAAAGCAAGTCACCAGGTCTGAGACTCAAACTACATTCGGCCATGTGGGAGTCCAGAGCCCTTAACCACCATGCCACCTGCTGACCCAAATACTAGGTGTTTTTAATCTGTGTGTATGTATACACACATAAGTGTCTTATGTATTTTTTAAAGAATTATTTATTTAATTTTATTATAATTATTATTATTTTTAATTTGCTATAGGCCATATGTGCTCACCAGAGAGAGAGAGAAAGAGAGAAAGCAAGCCACCATGTCCAGGACTCAAACAGTGGTCAACCATGTGGAAATCCAGCACCTCAACCACCATGCCACCTGCTGTCAGGTGGAATTATTTTTTAATACCAGGCATCATGTGTGGAAGAACAAGAGCCAGATCCCAGATAGCATGTATAAAAGAACCTGCCCTAGGTTCCTCAAAGATCTACAAGTAGAACTACCATTTGATCCAGCAATCCCACTTCTGGGTATCTACTCAAAGGACAGGAGAAAGCTCAGTCGGAAAACTGCTTGCACGTCAATGTTCATTGCAGCATTATTCACAATTGCCAAGACATGGAACCAACCTAAATGTCCACAAACTGATGAATGGATTGGAAAAGTGTGGTATATATACTCTATGGAATACGATTTAGCCATAAAAAAAAACAGGACCCTAGCATTTTATAGAAAGTGGTTAGATATAGAGTATCTATTGCTGAGTGAAGTAAGCCAAGATATGAAAGAAAGATATTGTATATATCTACTTAATATATACCACTCTGTGGTAGAGTTCGAAATATTGGAGGGCATAAAAGCAGTGAAAATAGTTAACAATAAGACAGTGTGGAATGGGATGGGAGAAGAGAAGAGTATAGAGAAAGATAGCAAGAGAATAGAGAGGCATGACATTAGTAGGACACAGATATGGTTTATTACCTGTTGATGATGACGTGTATAGTATTCTCAACTGGATTGGTCTGAGAAGTATTTCATGTTGGGTAAAGTTTTTTTACAAGCAAAATGAGAAATAGTGATTGTTTAAAAAAACAATTAGAATAATAATAATGATAATGATCAGGAAAAATAATGAAAAGCTATTGGATGATGAAATGGAGCTTTTAATGTCTCTCTATATTGACTGTTATGCATGGTATTCCTTCTGGAAAAAGAAATGTAATACACTGTAAAGTTATATGTGATTCAATGTAATATAAACAAGATTATGATGATAAATAAAATTTTTAAAAAAAGAACCTGCCCTGAATAACATTTAAGCCTGGAAATGATAATGCCTCTTCTGTCATCTTTAATGTTGGAGATTAAGTTAGCCTAGAAGGTAGTCAAGTTTGGTTTTCAGTGTACCAATGACTTCAAAACTATCTGCTACTGCTACTTTTATGTGTAGTGTTTGGCCATGGATGGGATGGTTTCTCTGTGCTCCTCCACTCTCAGCTTTTAGCAGGCTCTGTATATTCATGTTACAGAAGGAGTCTCTCTAGCCTAGTCCCCTCCCCACCGGCATACTGCTGTTGCTTCTTACCCATTAAGAAACTCATGAAGAACAGTGGAGGTTCTTGTGTCTTCTAGAACAACCTTAGTCTTTTAAAATTTTTTTATTTGACTTTATTTATTTTATTTATTTTTATGCATTTATTTTAATTTGACTGGAGAGGTACAGAGTGAGACACAGAGAGAAAGAAAGGGAAAGTGAGAAAGCAAGCTGCCAGATCTAGGACTCAGATAGCAGTCAGCCATGTGGGAGTCCAGCACCCTTATCCACCATGCCACCTGCCACTCCCTCTTAGAACAGCTTTAGTCTTGAGAGCATTCCCTGTGCATGAGGATCTCAGGGTTGCAGTTATTTTTTAAAGTTACTGCCTCTCTCCATAGAGCAGCCAAGTTCTGCCTTACACCTGTGAATGTTGTTAGGTCAGAGCATTTCCTACCTTTCTCTCAGTGGGAGCATATTTTTTCTTTTTATCATTGCAGGATTCTGTGCCAAAGCTGATTTCCTGCTTCACTGCTAAGGATAGATGGCTTTTGCTTCTACGTCACCTTCAACAACAGTGCCCTTTGTCTGGCCCTAGTGGCATAAGGGCTTCCTACCCCTCCTCTTCCACAGACTGCTTGTGTGTGTTATTCAGTTCAAGACTTACTGCATGGGCAGAGTAGATTCCTGTCCATCAGGGCCAGGCAACGTTTGTTGCTACCTCTGCTTCAGCTGCAGCAGCTTAAGACTTTGGAAGACTTTTGATTCATTTGAGAGAAATATGCAAGAAGCAGACAGGGTTTCATGAAGCAGGTGTCATGGCACCAAGGGTGACTTATTTGGATCTTCTGCAGTGACACACATTTCTCTTGTGCAACTAATCACCAGGTGACCATGAGTACCTACTCTCCTTATATTTGTAGCTCCAGGGATTCTAAATGGCCACATCAACCCATATTCCGTATTTAAAACTCTTTTGAAATTTTTAGCTGTTTTCTTCTTCCTCCTGTGCTCTGCCATAGGCAAACCAATTTGTATATCCTGACTTCCCTTAGAAGGGCTTGTCACTCTTTGGAATTTAGCTCACTTGGTTGAACTTGCAACCTCCTATTTCTAATGGGCTAAAGAAAAGGTATGATTTTGTAAATAATTTAATTTTGTTTTTCCTCATTAGAGTAGGAGTTATGTTCACTTGTATCCTAAGCAAAAGTAGAGCTCCTTTTTCTTTTCAGCATGGTTAAAACTATGTCTATTTTTTTTTTTCTTTTTCTTTTTTTTTAGAGAGAGAGATTTCTGCTATAAAGCGCCAGAGAGACAGAAAGAAATCATCCCCTGAGGGGAAGGCCATGTCACAATCTCTTCTCCTCCATTCCCCTCTCAGGATTTTGGGTACATACACACACATGCACCTGGCATGAGTTTTAAGCCACCAAGTCCGGGACTTGAACCACAGTCAACTATGTGGGAGTCCAGCAATGTAACTATTACACCATCTGCTGGTCTCAAAACTATGTTCTTTTACAATACAGTTTCTCTGACTTCTCAGCAGAGGTTTTGCAATTATTATATTCACTTATTTTATTGTATATTCTTTGATATCTTCAGGACACATGTGACCACATGATAATTTTCATAAGCAATTGCCTTTACTGCCATGTATAGTTGTTCTTAAAAGGAGTCAGTGGAAATACTGTCACTTGTACCATTTATGCTTACTTAAAGATGTTCAGATTATTCTTGGATTGATAGCTTGAAGGAGTGTGGCTGATGTTTAAAATAGGGTCAGAATTTATTTATTCATTTGTTTTTAGGAATTTTTTTTTAACTGGAGGAAATTTCTTATCATCACCTCAATTTTCAGTTTAGGCATTTTTAAAAAGAGGTTTCTGCCATAGGACTTGTACACTTGCTGGAGAGAGAGAGAGACAGAGACAGTGAGAGGGAAAATAAGAAATCACCCTCCAGCAGGGATGGCAATACTGCAGTCCCTTCTCCTACATTCTCTTCATGGGATCTTGGGCATGCACACACATGCACCCGGCGTGATTTTTAAGCCACTGAGTCTAGGACTTGAACTATGGTCAACCAAGTGGGAGTCCAGCCACATAACTGCTCTACCATCTGCTGGTCCCTGGGCATAATTTTTTATATTAGAACTTCTGTCAAAAGTGACAAGCCTAACTCAAGCTAGTTCAATAATTAAAGAATATGTGGGGCCTAGAGCCAGTAGGTAGAGTAGGTACAGCACTAAACTTCCACTTGGTCAGCCACAATTCAAGTCTGAGACCCAGCAGCTTGAAAATCATGCCAGGTACATGAATATGCATGCCCCAAATCCCAGGAGGAGAATGGAAGAGAAGGGAGTGCAGTGTGGCCATCTCACCTGGGGAATGATTTCTCACTCTCCCTCTCACTGTCTCTCTCTCTCTCGTTCACACCCCCCCTCTCTCTGTCTCTCTCTCTCTCTGTTTCTCTCTGGCAAAAGCACGTACCCTATGGCAAAAGCCTTGAAAGAAAAGAGAGAATATGGGGGACCAGCAGGTAGCATGGAGGTTAAGGCAGTTGGATCTCACATGGCCACTCACAGTTCAAGTCCCAGACCTAATGGGTTGAAAAACATGCTGGAAGCATGTGTGTGCATGCCCAAAATAACAAGAAGAGAATGGAGGAGAAGAGATTGAGGCATGGCCATCTCCCATGAGGGATGATTTCTCGCTTTCCCTTTTTATCTCTTTCTCTTTGTCTCTGTCTCTCTCCAGCGACTGCACACCCCGTAGCAAGCATAAAAAAAGAAAAAAGTTGAAGGGACCAGCAGTTAGCGTAATGGTTACGTCGCTGGACTCCCATGTAGTTGACCGTGGTTCGCGTCCTGGAACCCGTGGCTTGAAACTCACGCTGGGTGCGTGTGCATGCATGCCCAAGATCCTGAGAGGAGAATGGAGGAGAAGGGATTGCGGTGTGGCCATCCCTTCTGGGGGGTGATTTCTCGCTTTCTGTATCTCTGTCTCTCTCTGTCTGTCTGTCTGGCGAACGCACGCGCCCTATAGCAAAAACCTCTCCAAAAAAAAAAGTTGAAGACCAGTCTGTGGCATGGTGGTTAAAGTGGCTGGATCTCACATGGCCAATTGTGCAGTTCAAGTCCCAGACCCAGCAACTTGAAAAACTCATCAGGCAAATGTATATGCATGCCCAAATGGAGAAGGGATTGTGGCAGAGCCATCACCCTCTGAGTAGTGGGGTTCAAGGAGTGGTACGTTCTCACTTTCTCTCTAATATAAACAAACAAACAAACAAACAAAAACCATGAGCTGGATCTCACATGGCTGTCTATGTGTTTGAGTCCCAGACCCAGAAGTTAAAAAAAAAAAAAAAAAAAACCCACCTGATACATGTGCGTGCATGCCCAAAATTCCAAAAGGAAGGAGAAATGGAGAAGAGATTATGGCCCGACCATATCCCATGAGGGATATTTTTTTCTCACTTTCTCTTCTCTCCCTGGCAAGCACACATGCCTTCTGGCAAATTGGCAAACTCAAAAAAAAAAAAAAAAAAAAGATAAGGGATGTCTTACAAAACCTGAAGATAGTGTAAGTAGTCTTCAGAGATATCTGGAAGCAAAGACTAAGAGCTGTTTGGGGGACCAGAAGATGGCGTGATGGTTAAGGCATTGGACTTCCACATGGTTGACCATGATTCGCATATTGCACCTGGCAGCTTGCTTTCTCCTCCCTCACACTCTCACTCCCTGTCTCTTTCTGGTGAGTACACATGCCCTATAGCAAGTTTAATAACAATAATAATAAATAAAATTAAACAATTATTATTTTTTAAAGAGCTACTAGGACTTACTTTCTTTCTTTCTTTCTTTCTTTCTTTCTTTCTTTCTTTCTTTCTTTCTTTCTTTCTTTCTTTCTTTCTTTTTTGGAGAGGTTTTTGCTAGAGGGCGCATGCGCTCACCAGAAAGAGACAGCAAGAAATCACTTCCCAGGGGGATGGCCACGCCGTAATAACTTCTCCTCCTTTCTCTTTTTGGGATCCTGGGCACGCATGCACATGCACCCAGCATGAGTTTAAGTCACCGGGTCCGGGACTCAAACCGTAGTTGACTACATAGGAGTCCAGTGACATTGCCATTGCGCTAACTGCTGGTCCCAGGACTCTGTTTATTTCTTGACCCTGCTCCTCACTGAAACCTGCTATATAGTCTTCCTCTCTGCAAACAGGTAGGCCGCCTTTGGCTTCTCTGATTCCCACATTGGGAAAGACTCTCATAGATCGCTCCTGCGTTCATCTCCCATTGCTCACATCAAACTGAGCCCTCTGTTTCCTAAATCCATAAATTGATCAGGAGAACTGATGAATTCAACCTGGGACAGATGTTCATTTCCAAATCAACAGTATCAAAAGTACAGAATCTAAAGAGACAGAGACCAGCCCAGGCTGAATGTAATGTCTCCCCTCCTTGAACCAGACAGCAATGATTGGCAGACAGAGTTAAATTACGCAGAGTGAATGGTCTTAGGTAACCATTTGGGCTAGGGGTAGAAGGAGCTTGAGGATCAAGACATAGAAATCAGATTCTAACCTAAGTTTCCTAAACTAGATTAATTAAGAGGAATCTTGAAAAGCAAATGAAATTCTTAAACTCTCTTTCCTGAACATACGTCCTAGTATATTTAAAAATCAGTAGGTTGGGGGCCAGCAAGTGGCGTGGTGGTTAGGGCACCGTATTCCAACAGGACCCAACATGGTTTGAGTCCTGGACCTGGTAGCTTGCTCTTCTTGCTTTTTCCTCTCTCTCTCTGTCTCTCTCTGGTCAAATTTAAAAAATAATAATAATGATGAGTAAAATAATTCTTTTAAAAAATGAATATGTTAAGTTATTATAAAAACAAATGTTTACTGCACTTCAAAAATACTGATACTGGGGTTTTTTTTGTAGTTTAAGATAAAGTATTTTAGCAATAAAAAATTATTTGGTTTGTTGGGGCTAAATTGTCAAAATATTAAACTAATAAAAATGAAATAAAAACTAAATACTTATTTTTGTGCATATGTTCCCCTAAACTAAAAAGATATATAAGACAAAGGCATACTTTTTGATTTAGGATTCTTATTGGGGCTACTCCAGCATTTGAATTTGGTCTTAACCTTTAAGAGTTTTGATGTGGATGTGGTCTCATCATAGAAAGTGATTTAGAATCCATTTTATGAGCCATGCAGCTGAAAAGATTTTAGATATGATGCCTTCTGGGCATGACAGTTGTACACCTTTCACTGGGGTTGAACCTGCATAAGCTAAATTATGGAGTACTTACAGGCACACATTTTTCCTGTCAAGAACTATGGGGCATGTAAAATGCATTTATGATTGATAGTAGGGCACACAGAGTTTAAAACCCACATTTTTAAAGTTAGACTGGTTAACCTTGTACAATACTATAACATGGTGCTTTGGAATTAGAAGCACAGAGCAGTAACGTTTGCTGCCAAAAGCCATATTTATTAACTCAACAAAGCTATAAGGAGAGGGATTTGAAAGGCAGAACACAATATTTCATCTTGAGGATCATTTTTGATCTTCATCATCAGAGGTCTCACTTCTTTTTTTTTTTTAACTGGACATGCTAATCAATCATATAAAATGTGAAAGGTTATGAATTTTTCATCACTGTATTATAGCTTTAAAGTTAACTGTAAATATTTATAAATTTCTTCTTCCCAGTACATAGAAAGGTAAAAGGAAAAGAACTGAAGACAATAGCATTTTGACTTGTTCTCTTTTTTTGTCTGTTTGTTTGATACATAAGATTTTGGGGGGGGGAGTTTCATTTCTAAGCTCAAAGCAGGAGGAAAATAAAAGAGTATCTTAAACTGTAGATATTATTTTGCAATAGGTAAACATTTCATACCCATTGTGGTGAGAAATAAGGAATTTGAATGTTAGTGGCTTTGTAGAACTTAGAAAAACACAAACCATAGGCAATTTAAATTTAGCCTTATCTCATCCCAAGCTTTGAATCTGAGAAAATGTCGAGAGATGCTAGACTGTTTTGTGAATAAAAGATACTTCATCTGACAAGAAGTAAAAAACAGAGGTATATTTTCTTGGGCTTATTGTCAGGGCCTTATTATTTCTCTAGAAAGTTATTTTATTTCTGAGTTGAAAACTGATTGTCATATCTCCTAGCTTATAAGGAGACAAAGCCATCAGGAAAAAAAAAAGTATAATATTAACTACAACTTTTTTACCCTGTAAAAGTGCCTATCCTGACTAATATTTGTTTACTTATAATCCAAAAAATGAGATAAAGGGAAAAAATTTATGCATGGTATACTTTATGACTCTCAAAAATAGGTTTGATTTTGTTTCAGGATTCATTTTGGGATGAAAGGCTCCATCATGATTAATCCACTTGAGCGCAAAAATAAAAATGGAGTTTCTTCTGTTTTCGAATTGCAACTCACCAAAGATTTGATTTGTTTCTTTGACTCATCAATAGAACTCAGGTAAAAGAAAGTATAAATAAAAGTACTTAAGCTGCAAAATTGTAGAACTTCACCTGCAGTTTGGTTTAGATGTCACATATGTTCATAAATAAATATTTCATAATTAATGAAACCTCATTTTAAAGGCATCTTCAAATAATACAATTGGTTAGGATCTTTTTCTTTTGCCTGTATACGTCTCGGGCCCTGATTAACATAAAGTATTTATATTTATATCAAAGCTCATTTTAAATGACACTTTGTGAAATCGTAACCAGACTTATGATTCATGTGTTTTATATTCTTTTCTACAGAAACTCAATGGAAAGCCAGCAGAGAATAAGGATGATGGAAGAATTAGATGTATGTTCACCGAAATTCAGTTTCTCAAGAGCAGAAAGTGAAGTTAAAAAGCAGAAAGGTCGGATGCTGTGTGATGTGTTAATGGATCAGAAAGTGTTGCCTGGGGTCGGGAACATCATCAAAAATGAAGCTCTCTTTGACAGCAGCCTCCACCCAGCTGTTAAAGTAGGTTATAAGTATTTTCTAATTATTTCTCTATTTTTAAATACTATTTATATTGAGGGACCAACGTAGAGCACTTAAATTTGTATTGCAGCAACCCATTCTTAGGCATCATGTGTCCTGCTTCAAGACTTAGATTTTTTTTTTTTTTATTGTCAACAAATCATTTTCCATTTATTGTTTTCTGTATATTTTGCCTTTTTTCCCATCTTTGATTCCCTATCTCACCCTCTGCCATCTCCCACCCTCCTCCCACACTGTGTCTGGTATCTATTGTTGCTTTCTATGCCTCCCCCATTTTATTGTTTCACTAAATATCTTAATAAATCTAAATATTTTCAATAGCAAGCACAGCTGATATGTACATATCCATGAACACAAGTCTGACTTTAGGCATAAACAAACCTCAGTGAATAGAATGAACATACTATAAAGTAGCACCTAACTAGGGCTATATAGCTTAACTGCAGTCATCAAATAGGTATTTCTAATGCCTTTTTTTTTCTTCTGAAATTTTTTTTTATTAATTTACATTCATTCCCTGAGCATCATCACAACATTCTAAATGTGGTTTCCCATCTAGAATATACTGCATAGTGGCTTAATAATGCATGTTATCATCCATAATATTCCATTTCTACTTTCATATATATGTTTTTTACCCCATGTCTAGCCCTCTGCCCTATTCTACTCTCTTTTTACACTATCTCTGCTGTCTACAGTTGTTTTCAATCCCTTTTCCCCCAACATTTCATTGATCACACAATATCATAAGTAATCTAACTACTTTCAATAGCAAGATCAGCCGATGGTTTCAAGAAAAGCAGTTTTGAACTGGTAAGGATATTTCTTTGAAACTTAAAGCCTAGAAACAGGTTAGTATTCTGTTCAAATAGTAGGAACATGAATCTATTGATAGCTGAAGACAGGACAAAAATCCTTAAAACCGGACAACAAAGCTTAGAAGAAAAGCAGCAATATTTTAGTCAAGTCATAGAATACTGTTTCATCAGTTCAGTCTCATGTACTTAATCTTTCTTCTGTATCTGTTGAGGTTCGACGTTCCAGATTGAAATCTGGGATATAATACTCAACTCCAGCTTTTGGCCCTACAATTAAGTTGCCCATTTTCTTAGTTTCTGAACTCTTATTTCTGTGTGTCTGCATTTAATTTTACTGACATAGCACTCCCTTAAGAACTTCTTGGAGATCCGGTCTGGTGCTGGTAAATTCTTTCAGGTTTTGTTTATCTGGGAAAGTTCGTGTCTTTTCTTCCCAAATGAACGATAACCTTGCTGGGTACAGAATTCTCGGTTGAAATTGCTTTTCCCTTAATACTTTGAATACATTTTCCCATTCTCTCCTCGCTCTCATTGTTTCCGATGAGAGGTCTGCCGTTAGTCTGATGGGATACCCTTTGTAGGTAACTTGCCTTTTTTCTCTTGCCAGTCTTAGTATCTTGTCTTTGTCTGTGGTTTTGGTCAATCTGGCTATAATGTGTCTTGGAGAAGATCTTCTTGGGTTGATTCTATTTGGGGTCCTCTGTATTTCTTGGGTCTGAATCTTTGAGTGCCTCTCCAGGTTTGGAAAATTTTCTTGTAAGATTTCATGGAATAGATTATCAATGCCCTTATGAGTCTCTTCACCTTCTGGGATGCCTATTATCCGGATGTTTGGACGTTTGATGGTATCTAGTACTTCTCGCATATTATTCTCAAATTTTTGGGCCATTTTCTCAGTCTTCGCGGTGGATTTTTCTAGGCCAACCATTTTCTCTTCTACATTAGAGATTCTATTTTCTGTATGATCTAGTCTGCTTTTAATACTTTCAAGGGAGATTTTGACTTCTTGTATTATAGCCTTCATCTCTAACAGTTCCATCTGATTCTTTTGTAAAGTGTGAAATTCCTCTTTTAGATCTAGCATGAATTTCCTCACCTCCTGGAACTCTTCAACTCCTTTCTCCTTCCTCTTCAGCAGTTCTTTGTCTCCCTTCTCTTCCATCTCTGTTAGCTTTGCCATTATGAATGTTCTGAATTCTTTATCAGACATTTCCATGATTTCCATTGAACTGTGTGTGGATAAAGAGGAGCTATCCTTTTCCCTTGTGGGAGAGGTATTTTCCTGCTTCCCCATATTTCTTGTGGTCCTGCAGCGATTTCTAGTCATCTGGTGGATGATCGGTTTCTTCCCAAACTTGGAAGTTCAATCACGCGAGTTTTGGATGCTGGAGGCCCAGTTATCAGTGGGACATCTTCCTTTCTCCCCAAATGGCTAGATCACAGGAGCCATGGAGCTGTCTGTCTCTTGAAGAAGGGCTGTTCTGGGAAGACTTAGATTTTGTCAACATCTCAATACAGCCAGCTCTGACCACCCTACTTAAACTTGGGGCGTGCAACCCTTCTTCCCACTCCCACCTTCCTTACCTTGGTTTGCTTTTTATTATCTTCTCTATACCATTTTAGTCTTTTAAATATAACATAATACTTACTATATTTATTGTTCAAAATATGCCTCCTCCTGCTAGAACTCAATCTCTAATAAAGAGTAGCTATCTGCTTTGTTCACTGATGTGTCCAAATATCTCTTACACAGTGTCTGGCAATTGGGAGGCATAAAAGAGATATTTGTGGAATGTATGAGTGAACTAAACTCACAAGCTTCTTTTTCTATCTGGCATTAAATACACATTCTACACTCACTCATATATTCTTATGTTCAGCTATTGGTTATATTAGAGTGTGCTGGTTCAGTGGAAAGACAAGAATGGAAGTCAGGTAGCAGGGATTAAGTAAATAAGTAAGAAATTCTGGAAGCAAAATTTAGAGTCATTTCAAATATCTTAGATTAGCGCCAGCCTATGGTGTGGTGATTAAGGCAGTTAGATTCCGCCAGGACTAATTGTGTGGTTTCAGTCTTGGATAGGGTGATTTGAAAGACATGCTGGGCATGTGTACATGGGGGCTCAAAATCCCAAAGGAAAGGTAAGATGAAGAAAAAGAGATTGTTGCAATGACCATGCCTGGTGGGCGGTGCTTTTTCTTTCTGTCTCTTTCTCCCTTCCCTCCCCCCACCCACCCTTGTTGCTAATACAAAACAAAACAAAACAAATAGCTAAGAATGCGGTAAAGAGAAAACCAGAGCAAGGAATGAATTTTCATTTTTTCTTTCTTTTTCAACTGGAGAGACTTGAACTTATGTCTCACAAAGAAAACAAAACAAAAATCTGGTAAAGAGCAAGAGCTTAAAACTATAGAAAAGAGAAGGATGATTAATGTCAGAAAGGTTGGAACCTGAACCCAGGTAGAATACATATATTTTAGCTTCTAGGGAATAACTCTGCATTAGAACTTTTATCTAGATTTGTTATTATTAACTATTTTAAGAATTATCTTATTTATTTATTTATTTATTTATTTATTTTCAGTTTGACCAGAGAGAGACAGAGAGGGAGGGAAAGTGAGAAATCAAGCTACCAAGTCCAGGACTCAAACCAGTCAGCCATGTGGGAGTCCAGCACCTTCAACCACCATACCACTTGCCAACCCCACTATTAACTATTTTTTAATCCTATTAATTAAATTATTTCTATGAACTAAATTCTATTTTATATAATAAGTAAATCTCTCAGTTATTTTTTTACATAAATCCCAAAATACCTTTATTCTGTGTATATACTTGCTGCATACTTTTGATAAAATATTTTGGAATTAAATTTTGAAAGAAACCAGCTAATGAAAGTTCTAGATTTTTGGTTCTACTTTTAGACAGCTGGAGCAAGCTAGTTCAATATAGGAATGATGAAACAGAATTTTAACCACAAAGAGCTTTTAAAAATGTTTTTGAAAAAAGGAACCCAGAGTATTGTTGTTATCTGTGGTGAACTGAGAATTTACTTTTTATCTGTACATCCAGTCAGCCATTTAGCTAGTAAAAGATGATTTAATCATAATGTTGGGAGGGAATGGGGGCTGTTAAAAATTGATGATATTTCTCAAGTTTATTTATTAGCCTCCTGAAAGCTTATAGATACTTACTGGAAAAGTACAGTTTAACATTTTAATGGTGACTTAACATAATGTAAAAGATATGGCAAGAAATAAATGTTTTAGACACATGTAAGTTTTAAACTTTAAATAAATTATCATTTTTTAATACTTCAGAATAATTATGTTGATTAGATGCTTTTTATTTTTATAGTCACTGATAAATTACTTTCTATTGTATGTGTGTATGTGTATAGAATTTATAAATTAAATACACACACGCACACGCACACACACACACACACACACACACACACATAAACTTTAACACCCACAACAAGAGTAAGGCATCAGATAATTTCTTCTGGAATTGCCATTAAAAGCACATATGCCAAATGATAATTCATTCTGCAAGAGTAACACTGATGTTTATGCCAGGCTTTCTCACAAAAAATTCTTCAGTAAGGTCTCTTTCTGAGTTCCTCCATATGTTAACAAGGACTTTCATAGTAATGCATCTATATAAATTTATGTTTTTTTCCCAAAGTTTTATAGCAACTTAGATGGTCACCTACTCTTGTGCTTATTTTTCCCTCCTCCTTTCTTTTTGTATTATTTCTCTTTAATTTTTTTTTCAAACTTACCAAGACTTTTCAAAATGGCTGATAGAAAATGCTGGGACTTTGAAGATATCTGATATGTAATAAATATTCAATACTCGATTTACAATTAACATTTATAAATAATCATTTTTTATCATTAGTACTATCAATTAGAAGTAAAACTTTTGTTAATGACAATGGGTATATGAGAAATAAAGTTCTAAAGAGTGTGCATGTATTTTAAATTTGTTTATAGTTCTCTTTAATAGAACTGGCAAATAGAATTTTTTTTTTTTATACTAATAAACAAATCATGAAACCATACTTAATCAGTTTTCCATTTTAAGGTTTGTCAGTTAAGAGATGAACAGACCCAACATCTTGTAAAAATGATACGTGATTTCAGCATCCTGTTTTACAAGGTAAGGGTAAAAATGTTCAACTATGTAAAATGTCAACGCATTCCCTTTTGATTGCACCAGAAAAGCTCTACATAGCAAACTAGTGGTAAGAGTATAAAGGTACAATAAGAGAGTGGTATTTCTTGGGCATAATTAACATCTTGAAATTCTAGATCATAGCATCTAGTGGTAAGAGTATAAAGGTACAATAATTAACATAATTAACATCTTGAAATTCTAGATCATAGGTCAGTACAAACTTGCCTAACTGTAATTATACTATCTTTATAATAAGGTGGGGAGCAGTTATGTTTGCACTGTACTTAGACTCTTATTTTATTTGTAGATATATAAACTATAGACTGCCCAGAGAGATTGAACTAGTATTTGCAGATAAATACATCCTAGTTCAATTAGGCATTGCCATGTACATTATTACATGTGTGGCTTAGATTATTTAGATAACTTTATTTATGTTTAGTTTCTTCAGACTGGCCCCATGGCCTGGTGATTAAGGGAACTAGATCCCACATGGCTGGCCACACATTTTGTATTCTGTCCTCAGCATTTTGAAAAATATGCCAGGCACAAATGCATGTATGCCCAAAATACTGTTGGGTGGAGAAATGGAGAAGTGATGGCAGCACGACTATGCCCCATTGTAGGATGCTTTGTCCCTCTCCCTCTTCCTTTTGCTCTGTCTCTGGTGAGCACATGTGCACGCTGACAAATTAAAAAAAAAAATTCCTAGTTTCTGCACCTGTAAAATAGGATAAATTATTTCTCTGTCTACCACAAAGATTGTTTTGAAAATGAAATATGTACTTGTTAACTTTTGAAACTTGTTAATATGTGTTTATAGAGTTAGAGTTCAGTAAATATATTTTATCTCTTAAACAAAGTGCCATATATATGTTTGGGATTTATCCTCCTCAATTCATTTTCTTTATTCAAAATTCTTATTTTTACTATGTTCACAAAGGCTGTTATTGTGGTGTTCATTTTAAATGGCCTAAAGTGTTAACAAATCTCTTACTTTACATATGTGCCTTGGGTAACTATAACTATCTTTAAATTACATAGGTTCCCTTATTCTCCCAGTAAATGTAACTATAGAAAACTGCCCATTTTTCTGCCCAGATTCAATTAGGTACTTTCATATTTTGTTTAAATTAATGTATTTGTGGAATTCTCAACTCAAATATGTAAATTATATTCTTGTGCTTTTAAACTTTAACATTGCTGGTGTAAACCAAAAATATTCCCTTTGTAGGAGCATTAAATGTATGTGAATAGAATAAAACTTTGACAGAAAATATCTAAAATATGATGACAGAAATTTTAACATAGAAATTACATACCAATATGCATTCTCTGCTAGCATGGTATTTCAATTTTATTTTATTTTATAGTGACTGTCCAAAGCTAAAATAGAAAACATTGTCTTTTTTTTAGGCCAATAAAGAACATGCCCGTATTAAATTTTTTCTCCTAGAAATGAGTTTTCTGACTGTTAAAATTGAGTGAGCAGCTTCAGTGTCTAAAAAAATCAGATTTAAAGCTAATCTATTCATTTTATTATAACCACATAATTATGTTTAATTAAAAAAACCTTGAAAGTATAAAAATTCTATATATATAGAACTTTTATATCTCATTTAGATAAAAGGGTAAAAGCATGTGAAGAATTTTGAATACTAATAAGCTATAAAATAATGCCTGAATTATTTCCCACAGATCTTATTTGATCAATATTATTAAATTATTTTAATATCTTTTTTCTCAGATGAAAGAAGAGAATATATGGACATATACAAATAAATGTAAATTTGTAACAGATTATTTTCAGAAATGACTTTTAAGAATGTATCTTTTGCTTCTTAGCAACATTGATTTGTAAATAACTTTTTTTTTTGTTTGTTTTTAGTGTCGTAAATCAGGATCTGCTATCTCTAAACACTATAAGGTTTATAAACGTTCTAATTGTGGTCAATGCCACTGCAAAATAACTGTGTGTCGCTTAGGAGAGAATAGCAGAATGACATATTTCTGTCCGCACTGTCAAAAAGAAAATCCTCAACATGTTAACATATGGTAAGATGTCTAATTTAAAGGGATACTTTTGCTTCATTTATCTAACTAAAAAACCAATAGTTAGAGAATATGATTGAATAACTGTCAAGCTGTTCTTAAGGAACATAATTCAGAAGTATTTGAACCCTTGGAAGGAGATACTAAATAACATTATCAAAGAATTAGAAGGAACCAAAGGTGATTGGTGAACAGCTGAATCCAGGTAGAAAACCACTACCTTGGGTATATATCCAGCCTGTAGCTTTAATCTGATTTATAAAGTGAGTACCAGAAAGTGTCAATAATTGGGAAAATGCAACTATCTTCTAAAGTCTTTACTTCGTGTAAAAATAATACAAAACATAGGCAAGATATTTTCACAGGATTTATGTCTTCTTGGTAACACAATGGATTACTTATTAACATAAGTGATGATTCTACCAGTATGTCTCTTCCACTGATACATTCTAAAACTGGGGAAATGACTACCAAGTTCGTTTGGAGTTCCACTGTGTAATGAATTTAAACTAAAACTCCATTGGTCACCTATCCTGACTGATGGACCTCAATGATATTTTGGGTCTCCTAAAATTTATGACAGTTCGGAACAGCAATCTAGTAAATCCCCCAACATTTTGTTTATTTCTCTTTCCCCCGATGCAGTCATCCTGATAATATACCAGGTCCCTTCAGGGAAGTCTAGGAGAAAGATTATCAGTATGAAGTATCTGTGTAGTAGTATATTGATTATAAGCCAAAATTACCAGCAGAGACATGAAGCACATTAAATGCTACAAGAGATTAGAGGTTTATATATACAGGAAAGTTGAGAAGAGCTCATAAAGAAAGAGTAATCTAAAATTTACTTTAATAAAACAAAATTTTGGTTAAGTAAATGAGAAAGAAAACATTATTTAATTGGAAAGGAGGAGCATGGTCACAAACCTTGAATCATTGAAGAGCATGGCATGCGTTTTTGAAGGGATGGAGTAGAGGGCTGTGTCTTAGGAAATAAGAAGAAAGCCTGCAATAGGTTACTCTTGGTATGACCAGCTTCTTTTAGAAAATCTGATTGCATAGTTGCCAATTTTAAAACACTATTATTGTTATCTGGTTTGCTATAGGTCACATTCACTCACCAGAATGTAAGAGAGAGGGAAAGTGAGACAGTACCCCCAGGGGAGATGGCTGCAGCACAATTCTCCCCCACGCTCCTGCGTTCTCCTCTTGGTATTTTGGGTACACACATACTTAGCATGTTTTTCAAGCTCCTGGACCCAGGATTTGTATCATACAATTGGCCATGTGGGATCCAAGTTCCTTCACCACCGCGCCACCAACTAACCCTTTAAACATATTTTAAAAGGCACTCTTTTGACCACGATGAAGGAAACCCAGCTTAAATGATCATAAACTGGAGTTTTATAGTCCCAGTAGCCAAAATTAATATTAGAGCAATTCACAGAATTGATGGGAAAACTGTAGGGACCAGCACCTTGGGGATTGGCACCCATGAAAGTGACCTCGTCTAGGCTCTTCACAGGCAGAACATGTAGTAAGAGTAAAGCTGCTTCCTGTGTAAGCCTCTTATCTTAGGCCTCATAATTATTTCTGGTTTCAGCAGAAGAGATATATTCTTGAGGGCTTCCAGAAAATATTCAGGCCTCATAATTATTTCTGGTTTCAGCAGATATATTCTTGAGGGCTTCCAGAAAATATTTGTGCTCCAAAAATAAGGATTCAGAGGAGACTGAATGAAATAGTAATTGATTCCACTGAAATAGAAGTTAGGCAGCAATTTAAAAGTTCTTTTTATCTAAGCATTTTTTAAAATGCTACTTCATTTTACATAACTTTGTTTTGTTAACACTTAAATTGGTAACTTAACAATAATCAGTTTTGTTTGGACAAAGAAAAGTGAGTTGCTTCCCTTGCTAGTAACTTGTCTCCATTTAGAAGTGCAAAGACACCTCAGGGATGCTGTCATCTTCCACTTGTATTTTATGCCCTCTCCATTCTTCTCCATGGGGAAATCTGAGATGATAGTTGAACCTGGTGGTATTTGCAATCATTGAAAGAATACGTAGGGAAAAAGAGGATGGTTCAGTAGAGAGCCTTTTGATCACCTTAACCTCGGTGACCAAAAGAAGAAAAGGAATCCTCAAAAGAGGTTGAAGAAGCAGTGCCATAGAAATCAAGAAGGGAAATGGTAGAGAGTTAAATTCAACACAGAATGGGACTTGCAGGAAGCCATTTTATAGGAAGTCAAGGTGTTGCCTTTGAAGTAGTTTTAATAGATATGTAGGGGCAGAATTTATTCATTAAATATATATTTGTGAAATACTGGTATATTTCTATATTTTAGTGAGAAGACTTCTTAAGAAATTACTGTATACATACAAAAGCACTTATATCAACAGTGGGGCTGAACAGTGGCACAGCAGTAAAATGCGAGTCTGTGAGGCTCACCCACATGAAAGGTTCTGGGTTTGCATCTGAGGCCTCCCAGTGCACTGGGCCCCTGAAGTTAGGCTGACTGGGGCTGGGGTGAATCATGGACGGCATCCCAGCCCTGGTGGAGGGTGCTGTTCTTTCTCTTGCTCTCGTTCTTTCTTTGTCTCTTGTTCATGGAGGAAATAAATAAATAATTTTAAAATATATGTATATGTGTGTGTGTCTACATGTGTTTATCTATGTATATGTGTGTGTGTTCATGTACTGTATATATGTATATAAATTCATAGCTGAGAAGCCATTGGACAGTTTTAAGCAGAGGAGTGACCTGGACTCCCTTGCATTTTATGAGAATTATTTGAGCTGCTGTGTGGACAAGTGACTCCATGTCACCAGAATGAAACAGCAATACCTGAGAGCTCAGCCATAGAGCTGGTAGTAAATGACAGTGCCTGGAAAGAGAGCCGGAGGGGTAAGAACAGTGGTTGATTTCATGATGTTTCTGGAAACTGAAGTAGGGTTAAGGCCTGAAAGTTATAGTTAGGGAATCTCCTTTGTGAAAAAGAACAAAAAATTATGAGTACAAATTTAGGTCCTAATGGGAATATTTAGAACAAAAAAATCACAGTAAATTATAATGTTTAAATCCCACAGACACCAGAAAAATAATATGATTTCACTTCCTGACACCCTGTATAATTGCATTTTTCTATGATTTGACTGCAGACTCTTTGAGTGCCTTGTCACATGACCACCCACAGTATTATTCTCTTTTATTATTGGTAGATTAGAAAATTTTCTTTTAGCTTCACAACTAGCTGTTGATAATGACACATCTTTAACTTCCATTATATGTAGTCCCCCCTTATCTATGGGTGATACGTTCCAAACACCCAGTAGATGCCTGAAATCACAGTACTGAGTGCTTTATGTACTATGTTTTTCCTGTACATACTTACCAATGATGAAGTTTAATTTATAGATTAGACACAGAAAGAGAATAACAGTACTACTAATAAAGGTTATGTGAATGTGGTCTCTCTCTCTCTCTCAAGATATCTTAGTGTTCTGTATTCAGTTAATCACTTACTTTTGGTCTGTAGGTACTTGACACCACAGAGAGCAGAACTGTGAAGGGGTATTGCTGTAACAACTCACTTCAGCACTACTTGTCTGTAAGGATGTCCTTAGAGCAGGGGTTCTCACACTTTAGTATGTAGTAGTATTTCCTGAAGGGCTTGTTAAAGCCCTTACTAGATCCCACCCCCAGAGTTTCTGATTCAGCAGGTGTGTAAGGGGCCTGAGCGTCCTTGCAAATCTAACAAGTCCCCACATGATGCTGATGCTGCTGGCTGCAGACCTTCCTTTGAGAACTCCAGCCCCTTGATCTCCCTCAACTGCTGTAGATTTTCTACTTCTACTAGGGTTTTTTTTTTTAGCATGATATGGGCCTAGTAGCCTTGCAACCTGGGTCATAATGGCCCATGAGCCAGGAGTAGAGTACCATCTCTTGTTTAGATCCTTGAAGTAGCCAGGACACATTGTCTCTGCACTGAGCAGAAGTGAGGTGGTGCTGGTAGCAGATTGCTCACCAGGACTGCAGCCACTGGCAGTGTTCTCATCTTCCAGTTTGCAGCTAGAATTACTGCTTCCATTCTCCATGGTGCTGGTGCCAGTCTATAGAGGAGAACACACCATGGAAGGTTGAGCTTCATTAGCTTCATGGTAAATTTGCCTCTGCAGCAAACTTTGCTGATGGGATGTGTGGGAAAGGAGTATTAAGGATGACTTCCAGAGTTTTGGGCCTGATTAATTGAGCACATGCTGATGCCATTTGCTGGCATGAAACCAACTGGTAGAGTTACCAGCTGGAGGATCACAAATTTTATTCATACTAGTTTTCCTGTGGCTACTGTAACAAATTACGACAAACTTGGTAGCTTAAAGCAACAGAAACATTCACTCAAGTTCTGAAAGCCAGCACTTCAACATCAGTTTCATTGGGCCAAAATTAAGTGTGGACAGGGCTATGCTCCCTTGGAAGACTCTACTGTGAAACCCATTCTTTGCTCCTTCCAGCTTTTGGTGGCTGCCAGCATTCTTTGGTTTGTGAACACAGTCCATTGTGTGCCTCTGTGTTCACATTGCCTTCTTTTCTGTGTGTGTATGAATTCTTTCTCTGCCTCTCTCTTATAAGGACCCTTGTAATTAGATCAAGAGAGTACTCCGTTAATACAGGATAATCTTCCTATGTCAAGATCCTTAATTATATCTGCAAAGGCCCTCTTTCTTCATAAAGTATAGGTTCCTGGTATTATGGCCTGATGTTCTTGGGAGGCCACTATTCAGCCTAATGTAACATGTTAAGTTTGAGATTCTTGTTACATATTAAGTGGAGCTTGGAAAGAATTTATTAGAGATTGATTAAGAAGTGAAGCAAGAAGGAAACAATGCTTCCAAAGTTTCCTTATGTAACAATAAACATCCCTTAGGAGTAGTGAAATCTATAGGACAAAAGAAGATGAAAATAGTGAAAAGTTAGAGCAGGTTGAATCTCTGAAGGTCATTTAAATTGTATTTATTTAATTATGAATAAATACATCATGCTGTCTTTCAGAGTAAGTTGGTAGAGGGCAGGGATTAGGTCAAGTAAATAAATTCTATAAAAGGTTTGGTGTTCCACAGGAATAAAAAATACTGAGTGACATTAAAAGTCAAGATAAAAGAATCATAATGAGATGTATCTTACTTTCAGATTTTCTTAAGCTATTTATTATTTTACCAGACAGGCCCAAATTTAAAAACTGGTATAATTATATGTAAGGAGCAAAATGTTACAGGGGACAAGGATACTTTTGAAAGTCAAAGAACTCATGTTCTGAAATAGAAGATCTAAACACCTTTACCTGGAAGAGATTTTTTCAGTGTTGATGTTTGGACTCATGAAAGGAATCCACAGTATTGCCATGGTTCTACCACGGGCTGTGCTCCATAGATCTACTTCTGTGCATTAGAGAGCAGGATCACATCCGAACTTTAAAAAGTCATTTTGGGTAACAATACATAGTTAATGCAGAATTCTAGGTAGAGAATCATGATTATATTTATGGCCAGAAATCAGGGTTGATTTATTATTCATTTAGTTAGTTAGATACCTATAATGAAACAGTTTTGAATGAAGGGGAATAACAAGGATAGATTTCTTTTTTTCATTTTTTTAGATCAACTAATTGATATAGTTCTTAGATACTACAGAGAAATAATCAAGTTTTCTTTTTAGAGCACACAAAGTAATGTAAAAGTTTACTTTTAGTGCTCTAATTTCCACATAACTTTTTTTCTCCAGATTTAGTCAAACATATTAGTTTTGTTTTTAAAAGTACCACTTATTTTAAATATTATTTGAGAAATGCTTTCTAATGATTATGTCAGATATTTTTAATTGGTTTATAAAAACGTGAAACTGGAACCAGCAGGTTGCGTGGTGGTTAAGGTGCTGGACTCCCCCATAGCTGATTGTGGTACCAGTCCCGGACCTGGTAGCTTGCTTTCCCACTTTCCCTCTCTCTCTCTCTCGCTCTCTCATGAGCACATATGCCCTGTAGCAAATTTTAAAGATAATAATAATGATAAATAATATTAACTTGCTCTTTTAAAAAAAAAATGCAACATGTCTAAATAAAATTGTTATTACTGAGCAAAAGCAATCAGCAGAGCCAAAGTGAAAACATCTTACACTAAGATAATTATAACTTCTAAGCAATCATAAATGGCATTGGGATATTGAAAGGGTCCATAATTGTTTCTATCAATAAAATACACAGATGTGGAAAACAGGAATAAATAACAATGCTAATTATTAATTTTAAAAATTCTTTTACAGTGAGCTGCCAACTAGAAATACTGTGAGTTGGACATTCGGTAGGAAGGACGGTTTTATGGGTTCTGTGGCTCGGAAGTCTGAAGAGCAATGGACCTGTGTGGTCTGTACACTAATAAACAGGCCCTCTTCTAAGGCCTGTGATGCTTGCTTGACCTCAAGACCTACTGGTAAGGCTGAATTTTGATTTTAAGATTTTGATATTTCTAGGAGGGCTAATTATACAAGAGGACTTCAAAAAGTTCTTAGAAAAATGGAATTAAAGTACAAGTTTATTTTGGTGTAAAAAATTTGGAATCCATGTGTAGTTTTTTTATACTACATACTTTCTGTGAATTTTTTAAAGAAATTTTGTTACCCCAAATGACCCAAAATTTAAATATATATATATATCTTTATTATTTATAGTTTATTAATCAACTGTATTAGTTAGATATCTATAATGAAACAGTTTTGAATGAAGGGGAATAATACAAGGATAGATTTCTTTTTTCATTTTTTTAGATCAACTAATTGATATAGTTCTTAGGTACTACAAAGAAATAATCAAGTTTTCTTTTTAGAACACACAAAGTAATGTAAAACTCAGTTTACTTTTAGTGCTCTAATTTCCGCATAACTTTTTTTTCTCCTTTTAGTCAAATAAACATATTTTAGTTTTGTTTTTAAAAGTACCACCTACTTCATTATTTGAGAAATGCATGAGCATGTGCTCACTGAAAGACAGAGACAGAGAGACAGAAAGTGAGAAATTACCCCCCAGTGGGGATGGCCATGCCACAGTCCCTTCTCCTCCATTCTCTTCTGGGGAGCTTGGGCACGTGAGCACACAAGAGCCCGGCATGAGTTTAAGCCACAGGGTCCAGGACTCTAACCACCGTTGACTACATGGGAGTCCAACAATATAGCCATTATGCCATCTGCTGGTCCCATTTTTACTTATATCTACAAAGAGCCAGCTTTTACTTTCATTTATTTTCTGTATAGTTCATTTATTGTCTATTTAATTTATCTATGCTCTGACCTTTATTATTTGTTTTTTCCTGGAGTTTCTTTTTTTGCATTTTTTTGCTGTTACTTTTCCAGTTCTTTGAGGCATGTTAGGTGGTCCTTTTGCCTTCTTTCCATCTTCTTCTTATGAGTATTAATTGCTATGAACTTCCCTCTGGTGACTGCTTTTGCAGTGTTTTAAAGATATGGAAACTTGTGTCCTCATTGTCATTGGCTTCCATGAATTTTTTGATTTCAGCCTTAATTTCATCAGTAGTTGTGAAGTCATTCAGGAGTAAGTTATTTAGTTTACATGTATTTGTGTATTTTTGAGGATTTTTCTTGAAATTAATATGAAGTTTAATTCCATCATGGTCAGAGAATATACTAGATATAGTTTCTATGCCTTTGAATCTGTAAAGGCTTGCTTTGTGCCCTATCATGTGGTCAGTATTCAAAAAGGTTCCATGTGGGGGTGAGAAAAAAGTATATCTCATGGTTTTGGGGTGAAAGGTTCTATACATCTGTTAAGTCCATTTAAATTATGGCATCATTTAGGTCCTCTATCTCTTTACTTATTTTTTTCGTCTGGATGATCAGTCCAGGGGATATAGAAGGGTGTTGAGGTCTCCAACAATTAGTGTGTTGCAGTCTTTCTCCTTTTAGATATTCAGTTGATTCTATTTGGGGTCCTTCGTATTTCTTGGGTTTAGATGTTTGAGTGTTTCTCTAGACTAGGAAAGTTTTCTGCTAGAATTTTATTGAATAGATTTTCCATGTCCTTATTAGTTTCTTCACCTTCTGGGATACCAATTATTTGGATGTTTGGACATTTAATGGAATCTAGTATTTCTTGTGTATTCATTTTGTTTTGTTGTTTTCTCTATCTTTTTGTTATTTTTTCTAGGTCAGAGGTTTTATATTCTACGTCAGAGATTTGATCTTAAGGATGGTCTAATTGGCTTTTAATACTTTCAAGAGAATTTTTGATTTCCTGTATTACAAGCTTCATCTCTAATAGATCCATCTGATTCTTCTTTATGGTGTCCATTTCTTCTTTCAAATCATGGAAGGACTTCCTCATCTCCTGGAGTTCATTGTCTCTTTTCTGTTCCAACTCATAGAGTTTTGTCGCTATGAATGTTCTGAATTCTTTGACATTTTGGTAGCTTCTTCTTTTTTTTCAAAAGATGGAGAGTAGTTGTTTTCTTTTGATGAAGATATAGTTTCTTCAAATCTGAGGCTCCCCTACTTCTAGCCATTGGGTGCTTTATTAACTTTCGAATACCTTTTTGGAGAATGTTTCTGGCACTGGGAATTAGTTTGATTCCCTTTTGTTGTGGATTGATGTGGGCTGAATCTCTCTTCTACTGTGTTTAGTAATTTGGTCCACACAGGGAGAGTCTTCTATTCAGATGTCTGAAGAGCAGTTTCTCCCAGGAGGGTCCCAGGAGACCTCACAATACAAGGGTATTTGAAAACTATGATTCTAGACCTGTCTGGTCCCTCTGAGTGGGTGGAGGATGAGGAGAAGTTGACAATATAAGAGGGAAGAAAAAAGAGTATGAAAGAAAGAAAAGGTAGCACACTGTGCATAAGGGTGGCACACAATTTCTCCAGGGGACTGCAGATGGAACTGGGCTCTGCTGGAGAGCTAGGGGCTGCCCAAAGGAGTGAGGAAAAGTAGGAAATTAACAAAAGAAAGAAGAAAAAAAGCAGCCTACCTACCTTTCTGGAGGTGGGGGGAGGAGGAGGATGTCTCTGAGGTTAGGAGAGCTGGGCTGGGGTCGGGTCCAGTGAAAGGCCCTGCCTCAGTTTCCCTGACTGGCCAGGAGGTTGCAGATGGAACTCACTTTCTGTGAATTTATCGAGGACCCTTCCCTCATACAAAGTCAGGTATGTATCTTGCTCTGCCTTGATATTTCATAGTTAATTAAAAATACTTCCTTACAAAGAGGCTTATAGGAATTGCCAGCCTTTGCCTATAAACCACGCTAATATTCTGTTGAGTATTTTTTTTTTTAAACAGGGAGGGAAAACATGCTTCTGCTAAAACAGTACGTGCCTTTGTATCTCAGAAAACCGAGATGATCACATCTGTTCTCTACTGTTTCTAATGAATTATTCAATAAAGCTTTGTTTTATGCAGATTTCAGCAACTTTTGAGTTTGTTATTCAGTCCAAGTGTTTCATAAATTGAAAGGGAGGATTTCTGTAAGAATATCTTTGCAGGTGGAATAGAAAAATGCTGAATTTTTTTCTCTTCTTTATCCTTCCTACCCCTTGTTATTAAAATCTTTACCCAGACAATTGTACTGATTTCATTGAAATCCTTCAAAATAACTCTTTATGGCTCACAATTTCATGCGTTCAGAGATTGTAAAACCTCAGAGGAAACCTGTGATTAAGAACCATCTCACTGACGTGGCTTCTATTGTGTTCTCAAAGTGGTATTTCTTTCTTCAATTAGAGATGAGAGAGTTCATTCTTGACTTATAGCCCCCTATATTGTGGTAGCTGTCATACTGTGTTTTGTTTCCTGGGCCAGAAAGTGGGCATCACCCCTTGCTCAGCTTTTCTAATAGCAGAAGGGACTGTTCTTCCTGTTTCCACCCGTCCCGCAATATCATTCAGTTGAGAGCACCCTCAGAAAACCATAGTCTTAGGTTTCCACAGTTATTTCAACATTCTGGAATGTCTTTACATGCCTCACTACCTACTTCCTAGTTAAATTTTCTGAGTATGAAAGACATATATCTTACCTACAGTTTATGAATTATAGTACAGATGCTAAAATCCTAGAGTATTTTGATGAAGTGTATTACATAGATGTTGTCTTTATAATTAATCTTTACTCATTTGTTTAGTTTTTCACTTTGAATTGTCATTCACAGGAACATTCCTGATACTAGATAAAGGTCTCTAACTGATGATCTAAAGGCACATGGGAGTGCATCTCTAAATTAACACTGCTTTAATACTTTGCCTAGTATTAGCAAAAACTGATAGCCAAATAGCCCTTTAAATGCATAATATGAAGTAAATATAAATCATCATTCAGGAATCAGCAGTTAGCATAATGGCTATATTGCTGGGCTCCCATGTAGTCGACCGTGGTTTGAGTCCCGGACCCAGTGGCTTGAACTCACGCCGGGCACATGTGCATGCGTGCCCAAGATCCCGAGAGGAGAATGGAGGAGAAGGGATTGTGGTGTGGCCATCCCCCCCTGGAGGGTGGTTTCTTACTTTTTGTCTTTCTGTCTCTCTCAATCTGCCTGGCGAGTACATGCGCCCTATAGCAAAAACCTCTCAAAAAAATCAAAATCATCATTCAACCCATCTTTGCATCCATACAAGTCGTTGAAATCATGCATGCTAAATGTTTTATTTTCTAAGCCAGATGATTAGTTATGACTTGTCCAATGTAACATTGTATTATTCTGAATATAAATTTATTAGGCTAAAAGTTTTAATTAAATAGAAAGATGTTTCAAATAGTCGATATGTTATATTTATAGGAACATTGCAGATTTACTTCTCTTTCCTTCTAGATTCAACACCCCAGAATGAAGAAAATTCTACTGTCTTTAACAACTTAATGAAGTACCCTTGTAATAACTTTGGAAAACCACATACAGAAATGAAGATCAATAGGAAAACTGCATTTGGAACTACAACACTTGTCTTGACTGATTTTAGCAATAAGTCCAATACTGTAGAAAGAAAAAAAAGTCCAAACCAGATACTGGATGAGGAATTTCAGAATTCTCCTCCTACTAACATTTGTTTTAGTGACAATACACAGCACCCCTCCGAGGAGAGAACAAATTATATAGCTCAACTATCTAACAAAGTAAACATATCACCTGCAGTCTGCTCTCAGTCTAAAGTATTTGGTCCCACACATAAAAAATTTAAAACAACCCATTACTCATCACCAGATCTCAAAAGGTATAACCCTGGATTTTCTAACAGGTATGATGCATCTATCCTCACTCTTTAAGGTATTTGCATTAAGTTGTAAGAAGGCAGAAAAATCACCCATTGCTAAAGAAGCTGAATTGATTTTGGTAACATAAATCAAACTCAAAGACTATTAAAGCAATTTGCCTCTTTTCCCTTCTCTGACTCATAATGTTAAAGAAGGGAAGGAAATGAAAGACAATTTCCTGCATTTATAAAGCATTATTTTTTCCCTAACTTTAACCATATATATGTTCAATACTCAAAAGCTGGAAAACATTGGAAAAATATTTAACCCATGATCATACCTATTATTTAGTAACAATTGTTAGCATTTTAAAGTATCTCCTTCCAGTAGCTCTTCTAAATGGGAAACTATCATTCATAAAAGTTTAGTGAATGGTCTGGCAGCTGGCATGGTGGTAAAGGCACTGAACTCCTAAAAGGTTGACCACAGTTCAAGTCTCAGACCTGGCGGCTTGCTTTCTCACTTAACTTTTCTCTCTCTCCCCCTTTCTCTTTCTCCCCCTATCCTCATCTCTCTGTGGTCAAATTAAAATATAATAAGGATGAAATTAAATAATTCTTTAAAAATTTTTTTAGTTAATGTCCTCTATTTTAAAGAGAGCAATCTAAGAAGCCTTTAGTGATTTTTCTGTTAAAGAGTATGGCTGCATTCCAAACAGCCATGGAGGATGGCGTTCTTTATTTCAGCCAAAAAGCCCCAAAGAACCTTCCTGTTTCTTTGGTATATCAAATTATAAGTTGTAATTTCAATTCATAAGTACTACCAGGCCATATATGTTTTATGAGACCAGTAGCTACCTGTCCAGGAGAAGATCCCCCAGTTCCTGTCGCCAGGGCCACAGGAATGTTAATATACGGTATCATTCCTTTCTCCTTAATGGGCACTGGCAGCTCCTGAATCAATCTTCTGTTGACCTTCCTTTCTTCACATTGTTTCATCCCTTTATCTGGCTTCCGATGGCAACCTGAAATACCTCCAATAGAAAGAGATATTTCTCCAGTTTTCCAAGCTACTTCCCCACTCCACCTTTGGAAAGGATGTGCTTATTTATAGTTAGAATTTTTAAGTGAAAAATATATAACATGTGAACGAAGGATCTTCCTGTGTATGTCTTTTTTTGCCAAGGGGAGACAAGCAAAGAATAGGTTAGGCGGAATTCTGAATTTAGCTTTTCCTCTTATGTCTTTGCTGAGGGGAGATCCCACCTCTGGGTGGTAGGATAAGGGACCCCCTGGTGTACACTCCTAGACCCACCTCTAGTAATCCTTAAAACTTGCTTCATAACAATCCCGAGACAGTTTTTGTTTACAAGATGCATTCCTCATGTTTTCTATCCTAAGTTTAAATTTACTATCAACCCAAACAGGTGTTTTATCCTTCACTGATTTTTTAAAAATTACTTTGTACATTATCACTTGTGATAATTGGTTTACCTTTTGTCCGTGATATTCACATTTAAATTAAACTTTGGGAACCAAACCTTTAACTGAGTATATGAAAATATACTACAGCTCCACTTTAACCCTAATTAATGCCTCATGGTGAATGTTCATGAAGGAGTTAATTAGGAGTGTCAGAGTTGAGAGGCTATCCTGTAGGAGAAAATGATCTTGAACAGCTTTCTGTTCTATGGCTTAAGTGGAAAGAAGTAGAAGTGATCATTTTTAAATATTGTGGCATTCGTTGTACTAAGATGAAATATCTTGGCATATTTTTATTTCCTTAGCGCTTTGTAGAAAATCTCAGACAATTTAACTAATGAATTAGAGATTTAAGAAAACATTAATGTAACCTTAAATTTAAATGATTTCTTCACAAGCCATTAGTAATAGGATCATACGATTAATCACAGTGCACAGCATTACTTAGAAATGCTGCAGCATGTGTATGTATTGAATATAAGAACACCAGGACTGAGACTCCACAATCAATCAAGATCAACTAGCAGAATAAATGTCAAGTGATGAAATAAATTCACCCAGCAGCCCTTCTGCACCCAGCTACTTTACAAGGAATAAATTGCAAATTACTGTCATTTATTTCATTTTTCTCGTTGTCTGGCAGCTACAGTGTTTATCTTATGGACAAGATGCCTAGCAGAAGCTCACAACATAATGCTATTAAAGCCGGTGGTCCACTCAGAATCTATAGCCAGTTTTTAAAATAATTATATAGTAATTAATTTGATTTTTGTTCTTTTAACTACTGATCTCATTACTATACAGTACATGCTATGTTAATGAGACATGGTTTTGAAATGGTCTTCAGATATGCATGAATTTTTCCCAGGTACTGGGTTATAAATTTTTAAGCAGTTCAAAATAACTACTAGAAACAATATTAAGTGTTTGATACAATTATTGTAAACATAGAGCAAAACATAGTGATACATTTTCAAAACATGCATGCATGACCCAGCTGCAATAGCTTGTTCTACTAAGACACTAGGCTCTGTAGGCTGGGACCGCATGAGAGGCCTGGATTTCATTTTCTGTAAAACCTGAGACTGGGGCATGGTGGTGTGTACAGGTAGTCCCAGTTACTCAGGGGAGTGGAGGCAGTAGGAATATAAGCTCAAGGCTAGACTGGGCAACATAGAGAGACTGTCTGAAAAAGAGCTGGGCATGTTGGTACTCACCTGCAGAACCAGCTGGGAGCTGGAGGCAAAAACATTGAGACATTTTAAGATCCTGTATAATTTTTTTGAAAAATAACACATGAATTTTAGGGCCATATTTTTGTGATTGATGCAGACTCATGTGGAAAAGTGAAATGACACTAATAAAATTGTTAATTTCTCATGTTCCTTGAGAAAGGTGCTGTAGATCTTGCTCTAAGCACCTGGGTAAGCAGTGGCTCCTTGTGCTTGTTTCTAGATGATCTTTTGGAATTTTTAGTCCCTAAGGCTTTTAGAACCACCTGGGACCATTCAGGATGAGTCATTTTTCTTTGTTTGTTTTAATTCTTAAAGTACTCCTAGACAATATCTACATTCCATATGACTGATTAATTAAAAAAAATTAGACAATATTTTTATCATAATGAATCACCCTTTTGTAGAACTAACCATGATAAATTGATCATTGGAAAAATATTCACTCTAACATCACAAACCAGTGCTTGATAATGTCTTTGTTTTAAATGATAGTTTTTAATCTGATTTCTGTTTGTTTTAATTATTTTGTTTATTAATTAGCAAGCATTTATTAAGAACCTATTGTGGGGACCAGCAGATGGTAGAATGGCTACGTCGCTGGACTCCCACATAGTTGACCACAGTTCGAGTCCAGGACCCAGTGGCTTAAACTCACGCCAGGCACATGTGTGTGCGTGCCCAAGATCCCAAGAGGAGAATGAAGGAGAAGGGATTGTGACATGGCCATCCTTCCTGGGGGGTGGGGGGAAGTGATTTCTCGCTTTCTCTCTCTGTCTTTCTGGGGAGCGTATATGCCCTATAGCAAAAACTTCTCCAAAGGGGGGGGAAAGAACCTATTATGCCTTAAGCATTGTTCTTGGTTATAATGGTATCAACATCAGCAAACGACAGTCAGCAATACTAAATCCAGCCTTCCACCTGGTTATGTAAATATGGTTTTATTTCTCTTTGTTTAGATATTTTCCATGGCTGCTTTTTGTGCTGCAGAAAACAAAATTGAGTAGTTGCAATCATAACCATACTACCCACAAATCTAAAGTATGTGTTACCTGTCAAGGTTTACTAACCCTTGATCTATATCTATAAATCTATATATATGTTTTTTTTTCCTTTATATGAGAGAAAGACAAGAGAGTGGCCTTTTTGAAAGGGCCTTTCTGTGTCTCCTGTCCAGCCTTCCAATTAGCCAGGCTTATTCACAGGCACATCCAGCATGTTCAGGTTGGCCCAGGAACCAAACCTGTACTTCCCATGTGACTTCATCTTCCCAAGCAATGACACTACCTGTGCACCGTATCTGGAGCCCTTGCTCTATTGTATTAGGCCATTTATAACTCAGTATTAACATTTAAAATAATGTTCCTAAATATAAAAATATGTTAAACAACTCTGTATGCTATATTTACCAGAGAAAGTGCTCAGCTACATTTTTAGAAAGTTTTTTAAAAGAGGGGCCAGCAGGCGGTGTAGCAGTTATGTTGCTGGGCTCCCACATAGCTGACTGCGATTCGAGTCCCACACCCAGTGGCTTAAAATTCACGCCCGATGTGTGTGCATGCATGTCCAAGATCCCAGGAGGAGAATGGAGAAGAAGAGATTACAATGTGGCCATCTCCCCTGGGGCATGATTTCTCACTCCCCCTCCCCCCCTCTCTGGCAAGCAAATGCTCTGTAAGGTCAAAACCTCTCCAAAAATAAAAAAGAATAGAAAAGAAAATTTTGAAACAATGATTGAAACAAAAAGGAACTATGATGTCCTCAATTAATCAGAACATTTCATTATCCTGGATCATGTGTTTTTATCATACGATTAACTGTTCTGTTTAGAGTTGATATGATCAAAGGTGGCATCAGTGTCTTTCTTGGTTTTATTAACTCACCCAGTGCTTCACAACGTAATGTGCAGATGATTTACTGGGACTCTTGTTACCACACAGATTCTGATTCTGTAGGTAGTTTGGAGCAGGGGCAGATAATTCTGTATTTCTAATGAGCTCCAAGGTAATGAAAATGCTCTGGTCAATGGATCACAGTCTTGAGTACCAAGGATAAGATAGCATTTGACTGTCTGTTACTATAACTTTACACCGAGGAAAAAATGGAATGAAAGACAGAAATCAACCAAATGCAACATATTGGGGCATTTTTTTTTCCACGTTAACCCTGCATTCCCTATTTCCCTTCTCCCCAGAAAAGTTTTTATAAGAGAATCTAAATTCCCTGGGCATGTGGAACCCTGGAGATCTCTATGTTGAAGCAAGTAGGTTAAAAAATATTTAATCATTATCAAAGATAACCTAACCATCTTTAGGTTAATGTGTGAAACTTTTTATGTGTGCGTATGTTAGCCTCATTTTCTTTCTATTAATATTCTTAACATTCACTTTTTTTAGTAAATTCTGGTTGTGAACCACTTGCCTCAATTTTGTAATCTCTTCTCTACAGCTATCCAAATATTTAGCTTCTCTTGGAGTTAAAAGTTTAAGTATCACCTATTTTGCAGAGTGTTGGTCAAATGAAATGCTGCAGAAAAGAAAAGCTCATTGCCTCTTGGCTTGCCTATTTCTGATTGTGTATTACACTGAAATATTTATTTGTAATGCTTTCCTTAGCAATATCTAAGAAAATGTACAATATGCCCAGCTCTTGCCTGCTCTTGTTTTACAAAAGGCTGCTGCTGTACAAACAGCTTCAAAAACTGCCCTAATTTAAGGGCGTGTTTGAGTCCCTAGTGGTCAGTTCAAACTTTTGTTGTTTTACTTGCTAAAAGGTACTTGCACTCACCAGAGAAAGACAAAAGAAAAAGAAGGAAGATGAGAAAGCACTCACCCCCACCCCATAGGGGCTGGTCACACCAAGATCCCTTCTCCTTTTCTCTTTTGGGGTTTTGGCCACACATGCGCACACACACCCAGAGTGTCCTTCAAGCAGCAGCGTCCAGGACTCAAACTGAGCAATCAACCGTGTAGGATCCTTAACTGCCACCCTCTACCAAACATTTTTTAAAGGATTGTATTTTAAAGCATTTGTTTTATAAACAAGTTTATACCAATTTCACAGCAAATAAAAGATCATATTGTCTGAGCATTTCAATTAGATATGATGTCCTGAGGCATCATATAGAAGTATGTGATAAATGCAATTTAAGAAGCAAAGGAAAATGACTTTGATTTCTAAGTATTTTCAAAAATTATTTTAGAATGATATTTTATTCTTTTAAAATTTACAAAAATGATAAAGGATGAACTGTTTATTTATATTTTTTAAATAAGCATTTTAAGGGGAGGGACTTCAGGTTTTAATTGCCGTGAACACTTTCTTCAACTAGTCTATTAAAGACTAATGTTTAAAGGCGTTATTAAAATATGCAAAATATAGAAAATTAAAAATAATGATGAAACTTTTTTTCAAAGAGAAAACTCTGCTCTTCAGCTATAGTACTAGGTCAGCTTTAGGCATTTGTATTGTACGCAGGAATGACCTCCAAGTACTCTTGATTCTAATTGTGGGGGAGAATAAAACTTCCCTCCTAGCTTTATAAAATACATATTTCTGCTCTGCCAGGCAGCCTGTTTCTCACTAGAATATGATTGCGACTATTATAGAAGCTTTGATCAAAGGAAAAATACAGAAAATTGTCTTTAAAGTGGACAGTAGAGAGAGTGATCTCTATGGCCTTGTCAGAGCCATTGGTGAGAGCTTGCTACTGAAAAGAAAATAATTAGAGCATATTGTGACCCTAGTTCTTTTGGGGACCAGGGAGCAGCTGGACTTGAGAATATTTTCAAGGAAATGAAGGTGGCCACACTGTAATACTGGTAAAGAGAAGAACTGACTATCAGAAATTTAAAAAAAAAAAAAAAAAGTTGATGTACTAGATACCCAATCCAACCATTTTTATTCTTTAGAAATTTAAATAATGTGCTGTAGGTACATAGGTAGCTTTAGTAGTAAATTAAAATTACCTGGGAAAACAAAGAATTAAAAAGATAATAGTTTATATAATTACCTAAAGTCGACTATGGTCCACTTTTTAATATAACTTCTTTGTACACGCGAAATCTAATGTGTGGGGGTAAGTGGTGTGAATGATCCCTTCAGCACTATTATGCTGTAGTTATTTTGTAACCTGTCATTACAGTGAACTTCAAATTAATATGACAGATGGTCCTAGTACCTTCAATGCTGGCAGTCCTCGCTGCAGTAAACACAACCGCCTCTGCGTTCTCCGAGTTGTCAGGAAGGATGGCGAAAACAAGGGCAGGCAATTTTATGCTTGTCCTTTACCTAAAGAAGCACAATGTGGATTTTTTGAAGTAGGTGTAAGATTTATCAAGCTTACTATGGTGTAATTGAATACTTTTGTTACTGAAATGTAACAAATAACAATGCTCTTACAGACTTACCTTTAAATTTTAAATAACCATATTGACAATCATTCTAAAGCTTGACTGTTGAATAACTTAAAACACAAAAAGTTTCCACAAAATAAACAACAATAATAATAAAATAATAGCTTTTCGATTATTAGGAACCACAGTGGTAGATTATTACCCTTGGTTCACAGAAACAGAAAGATATGGGGACCCAGCCTCTGTGGTGCAGTAATTTGCCAGATCGTGAAACTGGAAGCCACATACCACCCAAAGTTCCAGTCTCCAGTCTGATCCACCTGAAAACACTCCATGCACGTGTGCATGTGCCCAGGATCCTGGTGGTCTGGAGAACTGGAAGAAAGGGATGTGGCATGACCGAGCTCTGCAGAAAGTATGTTTCTCTCTGTGTCTCCCTATCTCTTTCTCACATACTCTTCTATCATGAGTATATATATTCATGAAGCATTATGCCAGGTAAATAGATGAAAGAAAGGAAGAGAGAAAGAGAAGGAGGGAGCAGGGAAGGAAAAAAAGGAATCAAATGTCTAGCAAGTGCCAGTATTACATGGGTAAAAACCTAAGATAAGAATTTGCTCTTCCTAACTTCAGTGCTATATCAAAACCTTTGATTTAGGCATTAGATAGAGGTACATGAACAAAACAGTGTGCATGCTCTGAGTCTGCAACTACACAAGCTTGACCAAAAAAAGTGGTGACCCAAGAGTAATTTGTTAGAGATGATTCCTCATGCCCCTCCAGTCTCTGTGTGTGTCCATGAAAATAAAGTTGAGATTGGAAACAAGAATGTGGAGTCCCCGAGTCATTCTCACTGTCTGCCTCCCTCAGAGTGTGAGCATCTCACCATACTGAACTTAATTCTAATGTTTAAAGACAGATTTTTTTTTCTTTTTTGATTTGTGCTTTTTCTGGTAGATAGCAAAATATATATGTTAACCTGTTTCAGTACTATAGTAAAAATTTTCTGGTTGGGTTGATTGAGAGATAAAATTCCTATCTTTGAGGTGGGACAATGGCATGGTGGTAACAAGAGGCTTACCCACATGGGAATATCCCAGGGTAGCATCCCAACTCCTATGTAAAACGTGGTGCTATACTAAATTTTTTAGATTTTTCTCCTCAAGAAGCTTTTATAGATGTAAAAGGAAAAATATTACTAGCAGTATTTAGAATATTGCTAAAAATATAACAGTTCGTTTCATAGTTCTCTTGAGGCCCAAATTAAAAAGAGTAATACAATGGAATCTGCCTAATAATTTAGTTCAGGTAAGTCTTTACTGGATTCTTTCATTTCCTAAGAGACTAAGGAAATTTTATATTAGAATCATGACAAATCTTTGATCCTACAGGTTTAACTAAAACATAGCTGGAATACTAGTGATTACTTTCCAGCCAGATTCTTGTAGTTTTCACTTATTCTTAATAAAGTGGAGTAACTTTTATAAATATGCCTTTAGACAAAAGCAGCTCAGAATTACGGAATTTTTCTGTGTGATTCAAACAAATTTGTAAGAGAGCTACTTCTTTTGGATATAAAGTGTTTTAAGAGTAACAGCTACTGGGAACCAGCAGTTAGCGTAATGGCTATGTCACTGGACTCCCACGTAGTCGACCGAGGTTCACGTCCCGGACCCGGTGGCTTTAAATTCACGCTGGGCGCGTGTGCATGAGTGCCCAAGATCCCGAGAGGAGAATGGAGGAGAAGGGATTGTGGTGTGACCATCCCCCCTGGGGGGTGATTTCTCGCTTTCTGTCTCTATGTCTCTGTCTGTCTGGCGAGCGCACGCGCCCTATAGCAAAAAAAAAAAAAAAACAGCTACCAACTTATGTCTGTTTTACAACATCAAACTGTTAGTAATAGTGAAGCAAAAATGGCAGTAATCTAGTGTGCCTAGCCTTAGCCCTTACATCTTTGTAATTTATGAATAAACTTTATAATCTTACCTTTTTTCCCCTGCAGTGGGCAGATTTGTCCTTCCCATTCTGCAACCATGGCAAACGCTCCATCATGAGAACGGTGTTGAAGATTGGACCTAATAATGGAAAGAATTTTTTTGTGTGTCCTCTTGGGAAGGAAAAACAGTGCAATTTTTTCCAGTGGGCCGAAAATGGGCCAGGAATAAAAATTATTCCAGGATGCTAATATTTTCTCCTTCTGAGAATACTTGACATTTAATCTCTAAACTGTGTATAAAGATTAGTCTCTCCCTTTGTTTAATAGAAAGGTTGTAGAATATATATAGTATATTGTAAAGTTATGACAGTATTTGAGAACGTTTTTATTTTTATGTGCACTATCTTTCCATCTGATGTGGTATTTTTTACCTTGATGAATATTCTGTGTATTTCATCAATATATAGCATAATTCATTTAGAATGTAGATTTAATGCATTTAGCAATGGCAATAAAGTATTTTTAGTATGCTCTTGGTCTCCTGTAACTTCTTTGAGGCAGCTGTGATTTTTTTTTTTTTTAGAAGATTATGTAGCAGCAATAAAATCATAAGACACTGGGAACCAGCACATGGCGTAATGGTTACATCACTGGACTCCCATAGTCTACCGCATTTTGAGTCCCAGACCCAGCAGCTTAAAACTCAGGCCGGATATATATGTATCCAAATTCTCAAAAGGAGAATGAAGGAGAAGAGATTATGGCGTGGCCAACCTCCCTGGGGAATGATATCTTGCTTTCTGTCTCTCACTATGGCAAGCACATTCACCCCCATAGCAAAAATTTCTAGAAAAAAAATAATCATAAGACTGTGATAAATACTATTCTTATGTACTACCACTATTTCTATTATATGATTAAAGGTATTTTTATAGAATTATTTATTAATGTAATTTTATTATTATTTTTAAAATTTGACCAAAGAGAGACAATGGCAGAGAAAGGGAAAGTAAGAAAGCAAACCGCCTGGTCTGGTACTTAAACTGCAGTTGGCCACATGGAAGACCAGCACCTTAACCACCACACCAACTACTGCCCTTATTTTTTATTTTCTTAAATAGAATTTAAGAAATGAGATATCCTTTATGAGAAAGAGTATATATTTTAAAAATTCTACTCAACAAGCAGAAAGTCCCTATTAGACACTAGAGATGCTTAAGCTGCTAAAGCAAGTGCATTTGCAGGTAAAGTTAAGGGGATTCAGAGTATAAAGTGACATGTGAGCACAGAAGTCACATGAACATGTTTAAAGGAAAATTTTATTTATATTTTTATCTTGATTTTAGCATCTATTCAATTTTTAAGAGTCAATTTCAAAAGCTTAATTGTATTTTTTATACACTTTTTTTTTTTAATTTGCTATATCGTACATACATGAGCAAGAGAAGAAAAGTTAAAAAGCACCACCCAGGAAGGATGACCACAACACAATCCCTTTCCCATTCCCCTTTAAAGATTTTGGGTAGACATTCAACACACCTGACATGTTTTTCAAGTCCTAGGTCTGAGACTTGGACCACACAGCCATGTGGGATCCAGCTCCCCTAACCATTATGCCACGTGGCTGGCCCAATAGTATGTTGTTATTGTTTTTGCCTTTGGGTGTGTGCATTCACTGGAGACAGTGAAAGGGAAAGTGAGAGATCACTCCCTGGTGGGATGGTCACTCCACAGTCTTTTTTCCATTCTCTCAGGATATGGGGCATGCCTGCACATTCACCCAGAGTGATTTTCAAGCTGCTGGGTCTTGGACTCAAACTGTGATTTGTGGTTGACCATGTGGGAGTTCAGCACCTTAACCACTATGCCACCTGCTGGCCCCAGTGTATTACTTTTTAGCTTCTACTTTTATTTTAACTCTTTGTTTTCATCAAAATTTAGTTCAGTTAACTGTATGATTACTTTCCAAAAGAAAAAAGACATGAATCTCTTTTTTAAATGTGTTTTTTCTTATACTTTCGGATTTTACATGTAATCACTGTACATCTTTTTGGCATACAAAATGGATTTTCCCAGCAAGAATACATCGTTTATTAGTTTAGTCAAAGATATTACCATATACATTATAATCACCAGATAATTTTCCATTTTTGTGTTCATTAAATGATTTTGCTTCTTTTTTTTCTTCTTGATTCCCTCTCTTAACCCCTTCCCCCATGTTATCCATCCTCCCTCACTGTCTCTGCTATCTAGAGTTGTTCTTCATGCCTTTATAGCTTCCCATCTTTCAGTTTCTGTCTAGAGAACAGACTTTCAGTATATATTGAGTAGGGACATATAATGTCTCTTTCATAGTCTGACTTGCTTCACTTAGTGGTAAATCTTCCACATTCATCCACTTTTGTTCAAATGCCAGTCTCATTGTTTTCGTTTTTAAAATAATATATGTGTGTGTGTGTGTGTGTGTATATATATATATATATATATAATTTACATTTAATCACATACATCTGTACAGTGTACAACATTTTGTTTTCCAGCACAAATACCATGCGTATCAGTCAAGACAAAGACATTACTATATGTTATCATGAGGAATAGCTTCTCATTTTTTGGTCACTTAAATGTACTTTTACTTTTTTTCTTCCCCTTTCCCCTCCCTCCCTTCCATCCTAAATTTTTTCATATTTTACTGATTCACAAAAGATCTTAATTAAACTAAATATATGGACAAAGCTAAAATCTAGTAACAAGTGCACTGTAGTTTTCTGAAACATTTTTTTTCTCTCTCCATTCCACCTTTTACTAAAGAAATGCATAAACTAACTTATTTGCAAAACAATTATGTTTAATCTCAGTTTGATCTGTTATTTGCACAAAACAAACCCCATGAGAATTCTATTTCTGATGCAAGGCAACAGATACTGTATTATTGAACTTATACAAATAATCTTTTTGCCACAAAATAAGAATGCTCACAAATATTTTCCAATTGCAGAAGGGTCAGGAAGTGAGAGAAGTTTATGTTTCAATATTAAAAAATTTAACAAATTGCTGAACATATCAACAACTCAAAAGAAGTAAAAAAATCTTTAAATCTGGAAGACTTTGTATAGAAGGAAATCAGTAATATTTTAGTCAAAAGTCATAAAATTCTATTTCAGTTCAGCATCATGTAATTAATCTCTCTTTTGTTGAATTTTCAGTGTTATTGTGGTTTGATCTGTCCGTTAAAATCCTGGAAGTTAACATTCATCATTATTGCTATTTCCAGACTTGTCCCTATCACTAAGTTGGCCATTTTCTTGGTTCATTTTTTGTTCTCTAATTTCTGTGTGTCTGTCTTTAGTTTTCCTGGTGTTGCCCTCCCTTCAGAATTTCTTGAAGAACTGGTCTGGTGTTGGTAAATTCTTTTATGTTTTTGTTTATCTGAGAATGCTTTTATCTTTTCTTCCCATATGAAGAGTAATCTTGGTGGATATAATATTGAAATTGTTTTTCATTTAACACTTTAAATATATTTTCCCATTCTTTCCTTGCTTGCATTGTTTCCAATGAGAAGTCTGACATTAGCCTGATGGGATAAGCTTTTTAAGTAACTTGACATTTCTCTCTTGTCAATTTCAGTATTTTGTCTTTATCTGATGTTTTGGTCAATCTGGCTATGATATGCCTTGGATCTTCGGTTGATTCTGTTTGGGGTCCTTTATATTTCTTGGGTCTGGATATTTGAATGCCTCTTTAAGTTTGGAAGGTTTTCTTCTAGATTCATGGAATAGATTATCAATGTCCTTATTAATTTCTTCACCTTCTGGGATACCAATTATCCAGACGTTTGGGTGTTTAATGATATCTGGTATTTCTCGTATGTTATTCTTATTTTGGGGGGTTATTTTCTCAGTTGTTTCGGTGATTTTTTTTTCTAAGACAGAGGTTTTGTCTTCTACATCTGAGATTCGACCTTCTGCATAGTCTAATCTGCTTTTAATCATTTTGAGGGAGATTTTTATTTCCTGTTTAACATCCTTCATCTCTAACAGTTATGTTTGATTCTTTTTTATGGTGTGTATTTCTTTCAAATCATGAGAGAACTTCCTTACCTTCCGGAACTTTGTCTCTTTTCTCTTGTATCTTCTGGAGTTGATTGTCTCTCTTTTCTTGCATTTCAATTAGTTTTGTCACTGAAAATTCTAAATTATTTATTTGACAATTCCTTGAGTTCCACTGTATTTTTTGTGGGTGATGAAGGGCTGTTCTTTCCCCTTGGGGGAGAGATGTTTTCTTGGTTTCTCACATTTCTTGTGCCTCTGTGGTAGTTTCTGGTCATCTGACAGATTATACATTTATTCTAACTTCTTGGAGTTAATTCTAAACATTAGAGGCGTGTGGGAGGAGATGACCTGCAATATCTCTGCCATTTCATTTCCCTGATGCTCACCAAGCAACCTGCACTTTTGTTGTTGGAACTGGATATTACAAAGGCCTCCCAGTTTCTAAAAAGCAGGTGCACCTGGTCTGAACTGTGGAGTTTCAACGGAGAAATCAGAGGCATGTGGAGGAAGATGCTCTCTCTATATCTCTGTATTTCTTCCTGCTGCTCACTTTGCAGTCTCTTTTCTGTTTAGTGGTTTGGTGGTATATTCACCTCTTGGGATCATGGGCAAACATGCACACACGCCCAGTGTGAGTTTAAGCCACCGGGTTCGGGACTTGAACCACAGTTGACTACAAGGGAGTCCAGTGACATAGCCATTACACTAACAGCTGGTCCCAAGTAAAATAATTCTTTAAAAAAAATTGAACTGGTTCAGTCCTTTAAAGAGGGAGGAAAGGAAGGAACACGAAATATGGAAAGAAGGAAAAAAAATTACATGGAAGATGGTGTGAATAACTTTCCCATTCTACTAAATTGTCCATGCAGAACTATAAAAGTTAACAGTATATGAAATTATCATCAAGAATAGAGCATATTTCATAGTCTTATAGGTATTTAACTCTACACTAAAAAGACAGAATTGAGATTGGTGACCTTAACCCAGAAAGGCATAGAAAGCAAACATGGATAACAGAGACAGTGTGGGAGGAGGATGAGACATGGCAGAGGGTAAGAGAGAGAGAATCAAGGATGGCAAAAATAACAAAATATGCAAGAAACAAATGGAAAATTATCTGTCGAGGATAACATGTATGTTGATGTGCTTGATTGAGCCAATTTACAGTGTATTCTGGATGGGAAATCTCACTTTGTTTGCTGTAATGATGTATAGTGAATGAATGTAAATAAATTTTTTAAAAAAGGACTCCTATAAAGTTTCTATTAAATTTCTCCTAAATGCCCAAATTAATTACAAGGAAATACAAACCAGTGAAACTCAATAGGTTTTGTTGGCTTAGGGGTTTTTTTTGGGGGGGAGGATTTTTTTTTCCCCCTTACTTTCTTCCCTTCTCCATGACAGTGCATAGGCACACATGAGAGAGAGAGAGGGCACCCTCAACAGGGTCTTCTCACACCAGGACCCCATCTTCACAGCCCTCCAGTTCCTCAGGATGTTGGGTGCCTATACTGACACACTCAAAGGAAACAGTTTTAGGTTTCAATATGATAAGTTTAGATCCTTACCTAATAAAAAATGTTCAGGAAGTATATGGAGAAAATTTTACTGAGATTACCAAAGAATCAGATGGAGGGATGTTATAGGTTCTTGTTTAGAAAAGATGAACATTTAAAACATGGCACTCTAACAAACTTTTGTATTTTAACAAAATTTCAGATCAGAGTGTCAATGAGATTTTTGCTCCTGTTGTGCCCTAGTGAACTCCAGCTGAAGCCAATTTCCCCACAGGTAAGTCTAGATTACAAATAAAATGAAAGACAATACTGGAAATTCAACTAAAACAGACTGATTATCTGGGTGTATAAAATTGGGAATAAAAACTCCCCAAATATGATTTCTCATTTTTTTGTACAGCTCTTAATTCTGTGAGCAGAACTAAATCAGTATCAAGTGGCTGTCCAAAAAACTTCAGTAGAAAACTCAGTCTGGCTTAAAGAGCCAACGGATAGTTTTGGCAGCTACAACCACTAGGAAGCAAAGAGAAAATCTCCTTAAGAAGGTATTCAGAGGAACCACCAGTCACGTAGTAGACTGTGGTTGGAGTCCGGGACCCAGTGGCTTAAACTCACGCCAGGCGTGTGTGCCTGTGTGCCCAAGATCCCGAGAGGAGAATGGAGAAGGGATTGTGGCATGGCCATCC
>NW_006159870.1:58504-81259 GCF_000334495.1 Tupaia belangeri chinensis | reverse complement strand
CCTTGGGGGGGGGGGGAATTTCTTGCTTTCCGTCTCTCTGTCTCTCTCTTTCTGGTGAGTGCACGCACTTTATGGCATAAAAAGAAAAGAAGAAGGTGTTCAGAGAAGGGAAGCCCCAACTTCTATGTTTAAACTCTGCCTATGTATTGACTGACCATTGAATCATGCATGTATTGAATAAACTGAACATAGAGCAGCTAAGATAAAGGAACTGAACCAAGCACGGTTGGCTCTTCACCCAAAAAAGTTTCCAGTTGAATCTAACACAACTAATAGCCAGTTGAGACACGAGCAATAATACTTTTTAGAGGAACATATCAAATCCAGTGTCTCCACACATAATGTTGATAATATTTAGGATATGATCCAAATTAAACATTGTATGAAGAGCCAAAATGATGTGACTCAGTTTCAGAGAAAAGGCAAACTCCTGAGACAGACTCCAAGGTGACCCAGATATTGGAATTAGCAAACAAGAATTTTAAAGCAGCTATTATAACCAGATTCATTGAGGTCAATGCTAAAAGGAAATGATACCAGATGGAAATCACAATTTTTAAGAAGCAATACAGGGACCAGCAGTTGGTGTAATAGCTATGTCGCTGGACTCCCATATAGTTGATCACAGTTCAAGTCCTGGTCCCAGTGGCTTAATCTCATGCCTGGCATGTGTGCCTGCGTGCCCAAGATCCCTGGAGGAGAATGGAGGAGAAGAGATTGCGTCATGGCCATTCCCCCTGGGGGGATGATGTCTCACTTTCTGTTTCTCTGTCTCTATCTTTCTGGCAAACACACACGGCCTATAGCAAAAAAAAAACCTCTCCAAAAAAAAAGGAAGCAATACAGAAAATCTGAAATAGTAAATATCTAAGTATCTAAGTGAATGTAAAATACTTTTCCTCTTATTTAAAAATGTATAGGGCTATTTAAAACATATCTATCTATCTAGATAGGTAGATGTGTATGTGTGTGTGTGTGTGTATAACATTGTCTTGTGAAATTTACAATGTATATAGATAGATATGACAACTATTTCATACAGGATGGAGAGGTAAAAGGTCTTAATTGCAGGTTTCTATATGTTATATAAAGTATTATTACATTAACTTTCATTGAAAAATGCAAATTATATATTTGTAAGACTACCAAATTTGCAAAGTTTTTACCATATTTTCCTTAAATACTGTTTTAGTCCCATGCTCTTATGCCTTCCTTCTGAGACATCAATGTTACAAATATTACATTATTAGATTATTATTGTCCCACAGATTTGGGGATCTCTGTGTTTCCCTGTCTGTTTTTCCTTTTCTCTTACTCAAATTGTGAAATTTTTAAAAATATTTTAAATTTTATTCATGATAGAGAATGCATGCCTGCACATGTGAAAGAGACCGCAAAGCACCCACAATGAGTTATCATTATGCTGCAATCCCCTTTCCCTAACCCTTTAGATCATCAGGATCTTGGGCATGCACATGTGTACCTGGCATGTTTCCAGCCTAATCTAGGGATTTGAACTTGCAGTCAGCCATGTGGTTTCCATCACTGATGTTCAGTTTGCTACCAACTGTATCATCAGACAGTAAATTTTATTGCTCTGTCTTCGAATCCACTGAATCTACTGTAGTTTCTATTCTACTATTGAGAACATCCATCAAGTTTTTATTTTTAATGATTTCCATTTGCTTGTTTTTTATGATTTCTGCTTTTTGGTTGAGATTTTCACTTTTTTTCTCCACTGGTTTCAAGAGAATTTATCATTGATTCTTGAAACATTTTTATGACAACTGCTTTAAAATCCTTGTCAGGTGATTTCAACATCTGATTAATATCAGTATTGTCATTGGTTCAGTATCTGTTTTTCATTCAGATTTTTGTTTTCCTGGTTTTTTATTTTTATTTTTTATTTTTGACAGAACAGGTGATTTCCTATTATACCCTGGCTGTATTGATTAATATGTTAGCAGAATGGGGCCAGCCAGATGGTGTAGTGATCAGAGCAATTGAATCCCACATGACTAACTATGTGGTTTGAGTCCCAGCCCAGCAGCTTGAAAAACACATTGGGCACGTGTGCACGTGAGCCCAAATTCTCTAGAGAATGGAGAAGGGACTGCAGCATAGTCATCACCCCTTGGCATGCTTTCTCACTTTCTTTCTCTCTCTAGTGAGTGCACATGCCCTATACAATTTTTTTTTAAATTGTTAATAGCCTAGATTCTATTTAAATTTTCTGTTTTAGCATGTTTTCAGCCTGCTAAGGCTCAATGTGTAGGTTCTAGCCTATATTGTGAACTTTAGTTCCAATGGCAGTTTGGCTTTCAGAGCCCTTACAATGTAAGTCTGGTCTCTTTTATTCTCTGGTATTAAAGTGACCTCGATCCCAGCTGGTGCTGGCTACACACAGAAAGCCATTCTCTCTGAGTTGCCCATATTTCCAGGCCATCTTGGTGGGGAGGAGGCTGAGAACAGAAGCCTCTGTATCTTATGTCTCCTTATGCCACTAGTAGAGGGAGGCAGTTATTATTGTCACACCTCATCAGCATTGACTCCCGTAACAACAAACCAGGGCAGGATTATTAGATTTCATGGCCTGTATTCATTCTTGTGCTTACCAACATTGGAAGACGCTTTGTAGTCTACTGATATTTGTCTCTTTGAGTTTATCTGCCTATTTCCTGGTATTTCAATCCAATAGTGTAAGAATATAAAGTATTTAATGATAGGGGTAAAAAGCTTTATTGCCTCTTTGGATTTATCTGCCTATTTCCTGATATTTCGAACCAATATCATAAGGAAATTAAGTATTTTAATGATAGGAGTGAGGTAGAAGGTAATATGAGGAAGATAATGATATTAGGCCCTTTGATTACTAAACCTTTATTGAGCAGAGTTGCTTTGCTGAGCATTTTCCATTGATCATTTCACTTAATCCTCTTCACCAATCTGTGAAATGGACTTTGTTATTGTCATTTCCCATCTTCCTGTTTAGGAATTCTAGACTCATGTAGGGTCGGTAGGAAGCCTGTCTGTGTCACACAGGCCATGGTTTGAATGAGAAAATAAAATAGACACAAATGGAAATAACTCTGATGTGATGAAATAGTGGGAATTTTTGATTCTCTGAATTTTGTGTTGAATTTATAGGGTTTACAATTTCTATAAATTTATTTTAAATTTCTATTGTTTATTTTCCATTGCTGTTTTTTAAAGAATTGTTTAATTTTATTATTTAATTTAATTTAATTTTTTAAGAGGTATTTTTGCTATAGGGCATGTGTACTCGCCAGAGAGAAAGAGAGACACAAGAAATCATCTGCCAGGAGGGAATGTCCAGGCCACAATCCCTTCTCCTCCATTCTCCTCTTGGGATCTTGAGCATGCACACATATGCATCCAGCATGAGTTTTAAGCCACTGGGACTCGAACCATGGTCAACTATGTGGAAGTCCAGCAATGTAACTGCTACACTATCTATTGGTCCCTTATTTATTACTATTACTTTTTTTTTTCCATTTGTCCAAAGAGAGAAAAAGAAAAAGAGAGAAAGCAAGCAAACAGATCTTAGACTTGAACCACAGTCAGCTGAGTGAGTGTCTAAGGCCTTAACCACCATGCCACCTGCCAGCCCCTCATTGCTATTATTATTATTTATTTTTTTGAGAGGTTTTCACTATAGCGCGTGTGTGCTCGCCAGACAGAGCGAGACAGAGAGACAGAAAGCGAGAAATCACCCCCCAGGGGGGATGGTCACACCACAGTCCCTTCTCCTCCATTCTCCTCTAGGGATCTTGGGCACGCACGCACACACGCCTGGCGTGAGTTCTAAGCCACTGGGTCCGGGACGTGAACCGCCGTCAACTACGTGGGAATCCAGCGACATAGCCATTACGCTAACTGCTGGTTCCCGATTGCTATTATTTTTTAAGCTATTATTTTTATGTAATTTTCCAAAAGTATCTGTCATTGTTATGGAAGGACTTCAAAAAATTCATGGAAAAATAGAATTCAAGAATGTGTTTATTTTGGTGCAAAAATATTTTAAATCCAAGCATAGGTTTTTGTTTGTTTGTTTTGTTTTGTTTTGTTTTTATAATATGCACTTCCCATGGACTTCTTGAAGACACTCTCTTATCTTACAGGTCACCAGTTTTAGCAAAATTGGTGTCAGGCATAAAAGAGCAAATGTTCTAATGATTTTCCAAAAGAGGAAACTTCTGTCGTTGAATACCTTTACAGCACTTGATATGTTATAGAGTTTATATTCATAGTTTGTCTCTTATGATGTTATTTGCCCTATCTGCTTTTTTTTTCCAAATTGCCAGAGTGCACATGCCCTAGCCAAGAGCTGATTTGCTGAACATTTTTCCACAGAACAGAGAAAGAGAGGAAGAAAGGTGGAAAGCTCCCTCCAAGGGGTTATGTTCACACCACAATCTCTTCTCTCCCTCTCTCCATCCTGTTATGGTTTGGGCATGTTTTTCAAGCTCCAGGAGCTGACTGTCTCAAATTGTGATGGCCTTGTAATAGCCAACTTTCTTTAACTGCTAGGCTATGGTGCCAGCCCTGCATTTTTTACTGTTTATTTCCTTAAGGACTGGGTATAACTCTTCTTAATTCTTCACAGATTCCTACCAAGTATAGTCATCCCTCAATATCCACTAAAGATTTGTTCCAAGATCTCCAGCAGATATCAAAGTTCACACATGCTGAAGCCCCTTTTTAAAAATTAGCATAGTATTTGCATATAACTTGCACATTTTTCTGTATACTAGTGTACGTCTTATCGAGATTGCTTATAATGCCTGATACAAAGGTAATGCTTTGTGAACAGTTCTGTTGTATTGTTTAGAAAATAAATAACAAAAAAGTCTGTGCATGTTTAGTACAAAAGAAATTTTTTTAAATATGTTTAATCTGCTGTTAGTTGAGACTATGGACGCCAAACCCACAGATACAGAGATCTGCTTTGTGCCTTGCACACAGTAGAAACTTTGTAAACATTTGTTGAATTTAATAGTAGATGAAGGTTTACTAGTCAGTCTATTGAACATTTTTAACCTTGTTATCACTGTTCAAACATGAATGCATGTAATGTCATTGAAAAGAATGTTGCTGATTTATTATAAAAGGGAAAGAAATTGCTTAGTGTATGAAAGCTGTTCAATCTTTTTAGTAATTTAAAGGAAAGTTTTTGGGCATTTTATAGAAATTTGCTTATATGAACAGGTTATAATTTAACCGATCAAAGGATATGCATTCATTGTAAATGAAAGAAGATATAAAATAATGCTGTCTTACATTTACTATATTTAATAACAAATAGAAACAAGTATATGTAATTACTCTTCACAATGCCCATGAGTTGGAACCCCTGTGTTTTGTAGAAAAGGAAGCCAACTGGGCTAAGTAACTGAGTTTTTAATTCAATTAACTTCTCTAAGCTCCTACTATGTGAAAAACGTAGTGATGTATTTTGTTTTGTTTTGAGAGAGATTTTTGCTATAGGACACGCACACTCGCTAGAGAGACAGAGACAGGAAGGGAGAAATCACCCCCCAAGGGGCGATGGCCATAGTATAATCCTTTCTCCTTCAATTCTCCTCTTGAGATCTTGGGTACGCATGCACACATGTCTGGAGTGATGTTTACGCTACGGGTCTGGGACTCAAACCATGATTGACTATGTGGGAGTACAGCAACGTAACCATTATGCCATCTGCTGGCTCCAGTGATGTGTATTTTTTAAAAAAAGATCTTAGAAATATATACATAACTGAGGTAGAGACAGTAGAGACTAATAGCACTATAAGCAAATTGCTAAAGGGTACAGGGAGGGAAAGATCACACCTGATTCATAAGCTAGGAGAGCTTCAGAAAAGAGGTAGTAGTTGGAATTTCACCTTGGTGAAGATTTGCATATCTAGAAGGGCATTTCAGGCAGTAGGCACAGCATAACAAAGATATCTAAGGGCACCTGCACTGGGAATGTGTGAGGAATAGCGAATAGACCAGTTTGGCTAGATCTTAGGCTCTGTGAAGGAAAATACAGGCAGATAAATGGGTGAAGGAAGAATCAATTCCCATTTCAGGGCTATAAATGGACTTCCTGAAATGGGCCAGTTTTGTGTTCTGAGAACTAAAAATAATACATAAATCATTCTCTCTCCTTAAGGAACACATAGGTAGATAAGCAAGCTTATACACACAGGAACACATACTAAACTAACAGTGCAAGCAGTGGGCTGTTCGAACAAATGAAAAAGAAATCTATCCTGCTAGTGATGTGGGAGACATTATGTGTAGGGCTTAATTGTTCAGCTTTCAGAATATGATTGCATTCTGGAGTTGGACTGCTAGGTCAAAAACCTGCACTATCCCCCTTACATTGACCTTGACTATGTGACCTTCAGTGCAATATTTTACCAAGTTTTGGCTACTGTCTGCCCCGTCTTATCTCATCTGTTAGATGGTCACTATGATAGTATGATTTTCCTAGAGCTGTTGTGAGGATAAAGTATAATCTTACAAAAAGGGTTTTCTTAGCACAGCTTGTAGCAGTTAAAGCACTTGATTTAATTTTACTATATTTATTATCAATGGCACTACTATTGTACTATTATATATGAAATATAGATGTATGAGGAAGTACTGTTGTATTTAGGAAATACAGAGCCTAGGCCTTTTTTTTTTTCCTCCATATGGTGTGTGTACTCACATTGTTCAAGCCCCAAACCGTCACGCCAGGCATGTGTGCATGTGTACCCAGAGACTGGGACTTTAAAACAGAGGGTGTTAGGGGCCCAGGAAGTGACACAGTAGTAATGCAACTGGACCCACATGGGAATGGTCCTGAGTTCATATGCTGGTTTGAGCATAGTGGCCACATGCATAGGCCCATGATCCAGGTGAGCTGAGACAGGATGGATGATGGCATAGCAACCCTGTTGGGGTGCTTTTCTCTCTGTTTCTGTCTCAATTTCTCTGTCCCATAGAGAAAATAAATGAATAAACTTGTGGGGCTTTTTTGTTTTGTTTTGTTTTTAAATAGGGTGTTAGGAAGCAGATGGTGGGGCAAGTTTTATAGTTCTGATGAAACATCCAAGTTTAGAAATAGAAAATAGAAAAAAAACTAAACAAGCCCTTAATTCATGAAGAATTGACAGATCTAAAGCTTCAGAGTAATTCAGGCATATATTACATTCTAGATAGAAATCATATATCAGAATATGAGTATAATTTTTTTTTAACTTTGAAAAGTTTGATTTTATATTTTGAATCAAAAAGAAAGAAGTCTTGGGCCCATGGTAGAGTAGAGAGTAAGGCACTAGATTTCACATGGCCATTTGCTGGCTTGGAGTCGCCAACCTGGCGGCTTGAAAATCACACCAGGCATATGTGTGTGCATGCCCAAAGTCCCAAGAGGAGAACAGAGGAGAAGTGATTATGGTGTGACCATCCCCTCTGGGGGATGATTTCTCACTCTCTCTTTCTCCAGCAAGCACACATGACCTATGCCCCTCCCCAACAAAAGTATTGTGTTCAAGTTAGAATGTTTAGCTTTCCACTGAACTTTCAAAATACTTTTCCGATATTATCAGCTCTCAGAACTGTATAAAAGCCAACACTAAATGCCACATCATTAGAAATAAGTTTAAATGTAGTACTTTTTTTTTTTTAAAGGTTTTTGCCACAGGGCATGTGCATTCAATGGAGAAAGAGAGAGAGACAATGAGAGCGAAATGAGAAATCAACCCTGGGGGGAGATAGCCACACCACAATCCCTTCTGCTACATTCTCCTACTGGGAGTTTGGGCATGCTTGCACGTGGACCCAGTGTGACTTTCAAGCCACCAAATCTGGGACTTGAACTACAGTCAACCATGTGAGAGTCCAGCTCCTTAATCACTATGCCACCTATTGGCCCCTTTAGCACCTAAGTCTAAGAAACTGTCTCAGAAGTCAAGGCATTGGCAATTCTAATTTTAAAATAAAAGAATTTTATTTTATTATTGGAAGTTTGCATGACAATGGACTTCAAGAGCTAAAAATCAAATCTACTTTAAAACAAATTTTTTGAATATAAATTATTTTCAATTAAAATTATTGTCATTCAGTTATCTCCCTATTTATTTGATTGCAGCACAGCTTATGACTTCAGCACAGGAGCACTGAAAATGTGTGTTTCTGGAAGAGAAGATTGTAGGATTGTGGTCTCACCCAGAGTGTGGGGCCCGTGGAGTCCTTCAGGGTGCCATTCACCGAAATATACTCCAAAGGGGGTGAATCCAACGCTAAAAGCAAGCACTGCTTGAGGAATGGCAGAAAACAGAAGAACCCTATTGTTTATGGAAGTTGCCAAAAGAGTCAAAGGTTTTTGGATTGAGATACTTTTATATTTATTATTTGAACCCTATTGGCATCTTTCGTAGAAAAACTGAGAGGAGAGAGAAAAGATGAGGTTAAAAGAGATGAAGGAACAGGGCTGGCCCTGTGGCCTATTGGCTAAGGGAATGGATCACAGGGCCAGCTGGTTCAAATCCCAGCCCTAGAACCTTAAAAAACACACCAGGCATGTATGTATGTATGTATGCCCCAAATTCCAACAGGATGGAAAAATGGAAAAGAAGGGATCGTGACATAACTATGCCTCATGGGAGGATGCTTTCCTCTCTCTCTTTTCTGTCTCTCCATCTCTCTCTGATGAGTGCATGTGCCTTCTGCAAATTTAATTAAAAAAAAGGAGTGGGGAAGAGAGAAATAAAGGAATGACAAAGTGATAAAAGAAAAAAAAGAGTCCTGTGAACAGAAAGGAAAATTTAAAGAGGCACAACTCAAAATTTTATATGAGTGTTTGGCATCCACTTTTTAAAGCTTACATATGTCATTAGTGAGATAGAGAGAAAGAGATAGACAGAGAGACAGAGATATAGCACTCCTGACAGAGTCATAATGCCGCCACCTGCAGTTTCCACCAGCCCAGATTATGGGCACAAGCATATGCCTGGAATACTCGGGGAGATCTCCAGACTCGAACCAACAACCTTACCAGGTGGGTCTGCCCTGCCAAGTGTCACCTTTCATCTCTGTGCCACCATTCAGCCCTTGTATCCATTTTTGATCATCAAAACCACAAATATATGTTCAACAAAAGCAGCCTCCCACATTCTTAAAATGACATTCTAGCTTTTGAACTAAATGCTACCAGAAAATACAAAATTGCAAAACAAATGAATTGTTTTGTTCTAACAATTTCATACCTACCTTCCATATTAACATTTATATCACTCCCAGTCACTAGCATGAGCATCTTGGTGTACGTATTAATAAATACTTGTCGGCTCTTACTATGCACTTATTTTTCTCATTATCATGTTACCACATTCAGCTTGTTTGGCACCATTTAAAAGAGTTTCTTTTGCTATTGATAGCAGAAAACTATTTAGGAAACTGAACGGAACAGAAAAAAAATGTTAAATCTATGTATTTGAGTTGGTTATTGACTCATTAGTTCAATAACTCATTTTCTCAAACTTGAATCATTTAAATGCATTAGGAATAATATAGTATTAAGAAGTGCATTCTTAAAATGGTAAACACTGGGTCTAGGATCTGAGTTTGTAGTTATTACTTATTTAAAATAAACAAGCAAATTCCATTGAGATATGGTCTCATTTTCAGGAATGGTCTATTAGCAGGCAGCAGTGAGCACAACAATTAACCATATCAGCACATTAAAGCCTAATGTGTAAACGCAACATAGCAGCAAACACACATCCTACCATGGCCTATTAAGTAATCAGAAATGATTGCAGATAATTAGCTTGTGAACAGCTGCATAAACGCAACTATTCCATTTTTTATCAGACACAGAGACTTCAAGTGGAAGGGAGGTTTATCAACTATGTCTTGAACCAAGTGGGAGTGTCACCATGAAACACAGCGACAATTCTAATGTTTGATGATATATTGCCATTTAAAATTTTCTTCTGATCATTCTTCTTACATCCACACAGGATTCTGTATGTAAAAAAATGTGGAAATGAGGATATCACCCACTTGTAAAATTGAAAATTGAAATAGGATAATGAGAAATTAAGTAGTAAAATTTCTTTAATGAGTGTGTCAGTCATACTTGTTGATATTTTTTGTTCAAATTTTATTTGCGCATGCTCACATATTTATTTATGATGACATTATATACAGCACCAGTACATTGGAATGAATAAATGTACTTAGGTGTTTTTTTGTTTGTTTTATTTCTGTTTGTTTGTTTTCACGAGAATTTTGCTATAGGGAATGTGCACTCACTAGAAAGACAGAGAGAGGCAGAGAGACAGAAAGCAAGAAATTGCCCCCAGAGAGAATGGCCACAATTCCTTCTCCATTCTTCTCTCGGAATCTTGGGCACACACACATGCACATGCGCCTGGCATGGGCCCTAAGCTGCCAGGTCCGGGACTCGAACCACAGTCAACCACGTGGGATACAATCATTATGCCATCTGCTGGTCCCTTTTTCTTTTTTTATTTGCTAGAGGGTACATGTGCTCACAGAGGGGAGAGAGAGAGAGAATGAGATAGCACACTCCATGGAGCATAGTCATACAACAGTCCTGTCTCCATTTCTCCAATCTTTTCAATTTAGGCATGCATGCAGAAGTGCCTGGCATGTTCTCAAGCTATCAGGTCCCGGACTTAAAACATGAGGTCAGCCATGTGAGATCCATTTGCCTTAACCACCACCACTCACTGACCCCAGTAGTTCTTGTTTTTCTATCCTTTGTACCCTAAAGGAAACATACTAGGCAGAACATGAATATCATCTTAAGAAATCTGAACAACTGGGCTGGTTCTATTGCATGGTGGTAAAATCAGCTGGATTCCACATAGTTTACTGCATTGATCAAATCCCAGTGCCAAGTGGCTTGAGAAATTCATCAGGCATGTGTGTGTGTGTACCCAAAATCCAAATGCTGGGAGAAATGGAAAAGGTATCATGGCATGGCCATTCCCCACAAGAGGAATGCTTTCTTTTCTCCCTCTCTGTCTCTCCCTGGTGAGAACATATGCCCTCTAGCAAAAAAAAAAAAAAAAGAAAGAAGGAAATCTAGACAACTGATATGAAAAAAGAAAGAATTATAATTATTCCATGCATGCCCAGGGCAATAGAACTAAGAAACATGGGCTTTATAAATTAAATAAATAAATAAATAAATCCAAACCTTAGAATTCTTAAAAATAAAATGGATACACTAATGATACATACATAGCTCCTGCTAGTGATGTCTTCAGATCAATTCAGTGACTAACTTTCTGTGAGGTTGCATATGATTAGAAGCAACTTCACTTTCTAACAAAGTTTCCTTCCCATTGCATGATTCTGAGAACTAAAACTATAAAGGAAATGGTTCAGCAATAAATGAATTATTATCATCGGTGCCTTTAAGCTTTTCAGAGTGAGTTCTGAATACTTAAAATGAAAATTTTATATCTCCCTTCCTCCTTCTTTCTTCCTTCCTTCCTTCTCATCCCCCGTGCTGATTTTCTATATGTTGAGTTGCTTTCTTACCAAATCTTGCATATGAAAACTATATATTTCCAAAAGGTAGGTTTATTAAACACCTTAATATTTAACATAACATCCAAAACATGTAAGTGCATAATAAAAGCTTAAAGAATAAGCACTTCAGGACCAGCAGATGGTGTAATGGTTACATCACTGGACTCCCACGTAGTCAACCATAGTTTGAGTCCTGGACTTAGCAGCTTAAAACTCACCCAGGGCACATGTACATGTGGACTCAGAATCCTGAGAAGAGAATGGAGGAGAAGGGATTGCGACATAGCCAGCCGCCCTGGGGTGGGGTTGTGGGGGGGGAGCAGGGAGGGTGTGGTGATTTTCTCACTTTCTATCTCTGTGTCTTTCTCTGTCTCTCTGGTAAGTGCACACGACTTATAGCAAAAATCTTTCTCTCTGAAAAAACAACAACAAAAAGAATAAATGCTTCAGTCAGCCAGGTCATGTGACAGTTAAATGCTGTGCATATTGAGCCAGATCCTGTATGACTGACTGTAGTTCAAATCCCAGCCCTCGCTGCTTGAAAACCATTCCTAGCACAAGTGCATACATGGTGCCAGATCCTGGAGGGATGGAGAAATGGAGGCAAAAGTTACAGTGTGACTAGCGGGAGGAAGAAAAGGGGCAGGTGATTTCTCTCCTTTTTTTTCTGACAAGCATACTCATACTTTGATGATGATAAAAAATAAACAGAGCTAGCAGGTGGTGTGGTGGTTAAGGCATTGGACTCCCATATGGCCTAGCGCGATTCAAGTCCCAGACCTGGCAGCTTGCTTTCTCACTTTCTCTTTCTCTCTCTCTCTAGTGAGGACATGTGCTCTATAGCAAATTAAAAAGTAATAAGAAAAATGAATAAAATTAAGTCAATAATTCTGAAAAATAAATACATAATGTTTAAATAATCCTGGTCACAGTCAATTAACTGTGTTTCTTTAAGCACTAGAGCTTCTTCCGTAGGATGTGATCAGCATTTCACAAGGAGGTGGGATTCAGCTCTTTGTTTCCTCATCTTCTCTCCCTGGTGTGATCTGGGACCAGGGAGCTCACCTGTGCTGGCACTTACCTTCCATCTTACACAGCGCGGGGTTTAGCACTCCGTATTTTATGTCCCTGTTCTCCAACTCCTAACACGTTCCTGGGTAATGCAGCTTCTGCCTGAGTGCCCTTGAGACCCACTTAGAGCATGTGCATGGTTGATCTCAAACTTTTCAATAACCCTTCCCTGCCTCAGATAGGAAATTACAGGAGAATGCTCTATTTCAGCCTCACTTTGCAATCACTCTTCCTTTATGCGTGATGGTCTTGCATCCCCAAATTGGTCTTATCTGCTGAAGCTGATTGTCCAGAGCTTACAATGGAGCTGTAACTATAACACATTTCCAGCACCCTCATTTCGTTTCAGCAGCGAACATAGATAATTTTGATCCATGGTCAACTCCAGTGGTGTAAAATCTTCAAAGCTGTTATCTGTTCTAAAAATATCAGAAGTAGTTCATTTCTAAATAGTACACGTCTTTGAATGTATATGCTTCTCTTGGTGCCACTGAAAAGAAACATTAGCAAGTCTTTTTAAATATGTAGTCTCTGCAAATAATAGCTCTGTCATTGGTCATTTTTGACCTATTTATTGTCACTTTATTCACAAGGTTTGCCTAATTTTACTCCCTCAACTTGAATTTGTGTCTATTGTTTCTTTTTTCCTTTAGTAAGAACACATAAACCAACCAAAAGGATCCTCAAAAATTCCTTCTCTAAAGATCAGCTTAGTATAGGGGTACCTGCAATTTATTTGAGTTCCGGTAAATACTGTGTATTTTCTTCCTAGAAATAAAGTAAAATAAATGTATAATCAGTTGTTGAATATCTGTTCCTTTTAAAAATAAATGCCAGCAAGTGGCATGGTAGTTAAGGCACTGGATTTCAACCTGGCTGATCACAGTTCAAGTCCTGGGCCTGGAGGTTTGAAAATCACACCAGGAGTTCCTGTGTGACCCTCTTAAACCCCCCCCCAAAAAAAATGAATGCTCCATAAAGGAATGGATTTTTCTGTTATTCAGTATTGAATCCCCAGCTCTTAGGACAGTGGCTTCAATAGGCTAGTGGCATAAATGGTTGTTGAATGAGTACTATCTTATTATTTGATTAATTTTATCAATTGCACTTTAACTATTATAATTCTAAAAATGCAATCCTTTGGTCTCAAATCTGATAAGGACTGCAGCTGTTCTGATAAGTGCACCTCTCCTTGTAGACAAATCTGCATGTGAATAAAGCTTCGCAATCCACATTACTATGGAAACAGCCCATGGTTGTACCTGCCTGCTAAGAAGAAGGCTGAGGCTACACATCCTACACTGGAGGGAGCTGGAGTCAAAGACAAATTCAGGCCTCCTGGATTCTCTACTTACTTATACCCTCCCAACCCTTTCAGTTAGTGCATCCTTTCTTCAGGTGGGTTACAATACAATTGATTGTGATTAGCGCACTTAATCTATTCACTATAACTGATTAAGTTAGTGCTTGATTGTGTTACAGCTTCATCCATTTACTGTGATTAGATTGTTGCTGGAAATATATGGACACAATCAAGCTTCTGCTATTGTCAAATTCCTCAGGGTGTTTCTAAATTTCTCTGCATAATCTTTTTGGCTATTCCTTAGGGTACGTCATTTCTACAGATAACTAATCTCATCCATTACCGTTTTGAATCTTCCTGATTTTATTCTTGGAGGGCAACTTTATCTCCAACTCTTGGGTGACTTTCCTGCCCTCCTCCATGCTAACTCTGCCTGGTAAATAGCTCAGGGAACTTAAACAGAAGACAACCATGTCCCCTTTCTTTTCCTTTCCTCGTGTCTCTTGTCTCAGAAGGGCGGTGGCAGAGACTTCTTCATGCATAACTCCTAAAAAGAAGTAAGAGAGCTTTCTATGAATTTTTTCATCGAGGGTCTAGATGTAAGCTTATTTTGATGTCTTTAATATATTAGAACAGAACAGAGAGAGGCATTGTTTGTTAACAAATAATAATCAGGTTCAGACAGTTCAATGTCATACATTTTAAAATGTACACACAACATAGTTCATAATCAGCCACTTACATCAGGCTCATTTTTTCCAGGGTGAAAAGGAGTTAAGTCAGATACACCTGCCTTCAGTTTCCCTGGCTATGGCGACAAGAGTTCAGAAACAGAGATGCTCAACAGCACTGCAAGTGTGAGACTATTCAACTCTGCATTCGCTGTGTGTTAGGAAGTCAACAGAAAACACAGTAGGTTGTGTTTATACATTTGACTTGACAGAGAATTCTCCTTTGGATGAACAGTGGGAAGATTTCTCTTGGTATTGGTATTCATAGAAATGAAATATCAGAGATGCCTCTATGGCTTCTCAAGAAATATTATCAAAAATTGTTTTCTAAGGACTAGCAGATGACATAACGGTTACGTCACTAGATTCCCATACGGATAACCGCAGTTCAAGTTCCAGACCTAGAGGCTTGAAACTCAAGCCGGGTGCATGTGTGAGAGTGTCCAAAATCTTGACGAGAAAATGGAGAAGAGATTGCAGCATGGCCCTGTCCAAAATCTTGATGAGAAAATGGAGAAGAGATTGCAGCATGGCCCTGGGGGCAGGGGGATTTCTCACTTTCCTTCTTTGTCTCTCCGGGGAGGGGGGGGATTTCTCACTTTCCTTCTTTGTCTCTCTGATGAGTGCACACGCCCTAAAGCAAAAATTTCTCTTAAAAAATAAAAAGAATGTTTTTTTAAGCTGTGGTGTGGTGATTAAGGTGTCTGGATCCCACATGACCAATAGCACAGCTCAAGACTTAGACCCAATGGCTTGTGAAACACAATGGGTACATGTGCATGCAAGCCCAAAATCTTGAAAGGTGGGAGAAATGGAGAAGGATTTGTGGTGTGAGAAAACACTAACTTTCCTCTCACTCTGTCTCTGTCTGTCTCTGGGAAGCACATGTGTATTGTGGCAAAATTTTTTAAAAATATATATTTAAAAAACTAGTTTTGGGACTAGCAGGTGGTATAATGGTTATGTCACTGGACTCCCACATAATTGACCAGTGTTCGAGTTCTGGACCTGGCGGTTTAAAATTCATGCCAGGCTACATAGTTGATCACAGTTCGAGTCCTAAAACTGCTAGCTTAAAACTCATGCCAGGCATGTGTCTGTGTGTCCAAAATCCTAAGAGGAGAATGGAGGAGAAGGGATTGCAGCATGGCCATCACTCCAGGGGTGATTTCTTACTTTCTGTCTCTCTGTCTCTCTCTGGCGAGAACAGGTGTGCCCTATAGCAAAATCTCTCCAAAAAGAAAAAAAAAAAGTTTTACCAGAATGCTCAAAAGTATATAGAGAATGTCATAGTAAATATTAATAAGTAATTAAAATAATTTTAGTCAATGAATAATGATTATATCAGCCTGACATTCCCTGTATACTATTAAATTAGTTTAAAGCTTGGGATTACTAGTTTCGCAGCATTTCTGATCACTTCCAATCATCCAAGCAAGTCCACCCCCTTACTGTCTTCAGAATTGCTTTCAAGAGAAAAAAGAGAAGTGCAAGTTTACAAAGTTAAATATCTACAAAACACATTCCTGTTTTATTTCTTCACCTGCAGGAAATGTAATCTCTTGACACATAACCTGAAGAACTTTACTAGAAGCGGAAAAACAGAACTAAAAAAAGCTCTATATTTTTTAAATTTTAAAAATAACTTCTTGATCTTTCGCGTCATCATTCCCAAAGGCTTCACAAAATTCTTTTTATCTATATAAATGGCTATGGTATATGCACTTCACAGATGGAATAAAATTTTCACATATCTTGACATACCCCACTAAAAGAGTTAATAATGTCTGTATTTGAACCCATGTATCCAACAATCTTGTATAAGTACAGCACTATAGGATAAACAAAACATCCTTTTGACAAGATAAAATATAGGTCGCCTAAGTCCAAGCAATATATTTCCACAACGTATTTTTGGGATGAACTTCTATTACCTTAAAAAAGAGGATCAGATTCTAAGACAGTTTACTTTTTGTGTATTATTTTCACAAAATTGATCATCTGGGCTTCCAGATTTTAAGACATAAAAGCAAAAATGGGAGGTAGGTTGAAAAGTTGGTATTCACACTGATAAAAGCAAGAAAACCCAGAAAAATATAGGAAACTACCAATCAATAGAGATCAAGAATCCAAAATGTAAGGACTTCCCTACCCTCTTCAGTTTTAAAAGTCATCCTTTTATTATAGCATAAAATAGTAATTTATGTTCATAAAGATGGCACTGAGTAATCAATTCAGTGAACATAAAATAATAGGTGCGTTGTCTACGACTAATATTTTATATTCACTTCCAACACATTTTCTGGCTCACACTCCTGAATTCATTCCATAGTATCTTGAATGATACCATGAAAATAAATTTCATAGAAACACAATGAAAATTAGGTACCTTGCATTGCAATTTTTTTATGAGACAATTTCAAGAGAAGGGTAAGAGAAAGTTTTAAAAAAAAGGTATCAAGAATAAACCAAGTGAGCTGGTACCTGAGAGTTTAAAAAAAATGGATGAAGAACCCATCAATGATTATAGAAAAGGTCAGGACTATAGAGCTTTGAAAAATGGAGAGGTAACAGTATAGCAGCAGAATTCTGGATCTTCGGAAACTCACAGATTAAAGATTTAGAAGGCTATAAATGAAGCAGAGGTAGAATTTGATATAGAAAATGATTAAAGTATAAATAAGAATCGCAGCATAGGCATAAGATTCTGGTAAAGGGCATATATTAGAAATGTTCAGGAGTATATGACAGATGGAAAGGCAGAGGAGGAAACGGTAAATTCAAGTCAAGGATAACATAACTATTTTGTATTTGGAAGCAATATAGAGTAAGAACATTTGAAGAAAAAAGGAGTAAAACCAAATTATTGTGTAGCCTAACTAGACTGTAGACTCCATTCTTAAATGAAGAATGGATTAAAATAAAACTCAGGAAGATAACAGATTCAGGCTGAAGAATAAAGGAGATAGATAAATTAGAATAGATCTGAGGCCAATGCGATTGTTAAATATTGTCATCATAATTACACTAGGTGATCCAAAATCAGGCTTAATTTCACTCAGTAAAGAAGTAATGATTAAGGGGCCCAACTGTGCCACAATGGTAAAACACAATGCTCTGGGAGGCTGTCCCACAGGAAAGATTGTCAGTTCAAATCAGGGACCTCCCTGAGTGTGCCAGGCACCATTGTGCCCAGTTCCCATGGTCAGGCTGTGGATGGATCACCATGCTCAGACCTTGCTGGGATTGTGTCTCTCTCTCACTTCCTCTCTCATGTGCACATACACATATTCATGGAAGAAATAAATAAATATACTAAAATAAGTAAAGTATTGAGGGACCACTCTATGGCCTGGTCTTACATGGCCAACTGCACAGTTCAGATCCTAGCCCTGGAGGCTACCAGGTGGTGCAGCGGTTAAGGTAATGGACTCTCACATGGCATACCACAGTTCAAGTCCCCGAACTGGAGGCTTAGAACTCACACTGGGCACATGTGCATGCATGTCCAAAATCCTGAGAGGAGAATGGAGGAGAAGAGATTGTGGCATGGCCATCCCCACCACTGGGGTAGGGGGAAGAGTTTCACTTTCTCTTTCACTCTGGTGAGCACATGCACCCTATAGCAAAAAATCTCTCTCTCAGAAGAAATAAAAACAAATCCTGGCCCTGGTGCTTGAAAAACATGCCAGACAGGTGTACATATGTGCCCCCAAATCCTTACAGAGTAGGGAAATGGAGACTGTATTGCTGTATGGTCATGCCCCATTCCCAGGTTTTTTCTCTGTCCCCCTCTGTCTCTCTGTCTCTCTCTGGTCCATTCAAATGTCTTCTGGCAAAAAAAAAATAAATTAAAAATGATGAAGGAGGAGGAGAAATAGTAGTAATAAGTCAGGCCTGGGAAATATTTTGAAAGTTATAGAAAAATGCACCAAAATAATAGTTGTGCTTTGGAAAAAAGAGCATGCATAATACAACCCAAGTGGCATCTTATTATTGGTGCAACACCTCACCGTTGAAGTGTCTGTGACTCAGCTTTTAGTGAGTATACGTCCTCTAATCTTCTCATTAAAGTGTCTTTAATGAAAAAGAAATGATGCTTAAGTACTTTGACAAAATTTTAAGAATACATTACAATCACTCTTGCCTTACCAATTAGAATAATTTTTCTAAATCTTCTCATTAATTATAAAAATAGAAATCATTGTACTTGATGCTTTACAATAAATATTCAAGCAACTGAAGATGTAAAATATAACCTGGCAATTTAAGTGATTTATTATTGCAGCATAATGCTTGAGACATTCCTATTAACTGAGAGCCTGAAATATTTCAAGTAAAATATTTAAAGAAAAAAGTGTCTTTAGACTAAGCAAAGCCAGACCACTTGGAATTGAGATGGGTACATTCCTCCTCTACCCTCCCTGACAAAAATATCAAAATAACCTTTTACCACATTCTGTTACATAAATAACACAACTTTGCACAATGCTATATGTAAAAATGAGACCAATCAGAAACTACTTACTGGATTACCTCCAGTCATTAGAAGAAACATAGATTTAGTATATTGTTTCATCAAAATTATTGTTTTTTTTTTTTTTTCTTTTTTTGGAGAGATTTTCGCTATAGGGCATGTGCACTCACCAGAGAGACAGAGAGACAGAAACCGAAAAATCATCCCCCAGGGGGGATGGCCACACTGCAATCCCTTCTCCTCCATTCTCCTCTCGGGATTTTGGGCATGCACGCACACGTGCCTGGCGTGAGTTTAAGCCACCGGGTCCAGGACTTGAACCACAGTCGACTACATGGGAGTCCAGCAACATAGCCATTACCCTAACTGCTGGTCCCCAATATTACTGTTTTATAATGCCTAGATTTGTTATTAAAAGATATATATGTATGCAATATTGTCTAAGGAGCAAAAAGTGTGCAAAGTCAAATAAAATACTAAGTTGAATATTTTAAAATATGTCTTTTTCCTCCAAGATATGCTATAATTATATGTGCTTTCTAGTGGTAATATCATTGTAGTATCCAATTAACTCTCTTTAATGGGAAAGAATTGTCATATAAGGAATCAGAATTTTTTTAAGTTTATTTCTATTTGTTCCTTATTATTTTTTAAATAATTATTTATTTATTTATTATTGTCATTATTTTTAAACATTATTTTATTTCTTTAATTGTATTATTATTATTATTATTATTTTAGAGAGAGAATTTTTGCTATAAGGTGCATGTACTCAGCAGAGAGACAGATAAAAAGCAAGAAATCACTCCCATGGGGAATGACCACACCACAATCCCTTCTCCTCCATTCTCCTCTTGTTATATTGGGCATGAACATGCACACACACACATACCCACACACCCAGCATGAGTTTTAAACCACCAGGTCTGGGACTCTAATTGTAGCCAACTACGTGGGAATCCTACGACATAACCATTACTCCAACTGCTGGTCCCTATTATTGTTTTTTTTTTTTTTAAGAGGCTTTTGATTTAGGGTACATGTGCTTGCCAAACAGAGACAGAGACAGTGAGAGGATAAGTGAGAAATCAGCCCCCAGGGGGGTGACCACACCACAATTTCTTCTTCTCTATTCTCCTCCTAGGATCTTAGGCGCATACATGCATGTTCCTGGTGTGATTTTTAAGCACTGGGTCCAGGATTTGAACTGCTGTCCACCATGTGGGAGTCTAGCAATGTAACTGTTACACCATCTGAGGGCCCCATTGTTATTATGTTTTAATTTGACTAGAGAGAGGCAGAGAGAAAGAAAAGGAAAATGAGAAAGCAAGCATCCAGGTCTGGGATTTGAGCCACGGTTAGCCATGTGGAAGTCCAGCACCTTAAACACCATGCCACCTCCCAACTCCTATTATTATTATTTTCAAATATGCTTTAAGACACACACGCTCACCAGAGAGACAAAAAGACAGAGACAGAGAGAGAAAGTGAGAAAGCAAGCCACTAGGTCCAGGACTTGAACCGCTGTTGGTCATGTGTGAGTCTAGTGCCTTAGCCACCATACCACCTGCTGACCCTGGGCCTTGTTTTTGAAAGGAGATGTCACTGACATGATAATTCTCCATAATTAAGAAGAAAACAAAAGAGACATAATTTTGCATAAAGCTATAATCAAAGTGTTTCAGAACTAATAGATTTAATTCGACTCAAATCTAACAGTATCAGGCATAGTTCTTGACTACAAGGTAAAAGGTAAAAACTCTCTGTACAAGGGTCTGAAATGTCCTCCTTTTTATTACAAACCTTGCTAAAGTCTTACAATATGAACTCATTTTACATATGTTGTGGTATTTAATTAAGTAGCACAATGTTGACTGAAGGAAACCAACAGTCACACCAAGACTATCATGCACATTTCTCTGAATCGACCAGTTTCAAGTCCTGCCTGCAGGCAGGTGCAGTTTTGTATTATACCATATTTTAAATTATTTGTCAACATTCAAAATTGGAAGACATTACCTTAAAATTCCAGATTTATGAGAGCCAGCAGGTTGCATAGTGGATAGAGCACTGAACTCCCACATGGTCGACCATAGTTTGAGTCCTGAATTTGGCAGCCTGGGTCTTACATTGGGCACATGTGCCTGCGTGCCCCAAATGGAGAAGAGATTGTTGCAGGGCCATCCCCCCTGGCAGGGAGGGGATTTCTCACTTTCTGTCTCTCTGTGTCTCCTGTGAGCACCCTATTGCATAAATCTCTAAATAATAATAATAAAATTTCAGATTTGTGGATTCTCTTTAAAAACCAGGAGCCATCTGTAGTGCAGTGGCAATGCAGTGCTCTAAGAGGCTGACCCTCATGGGAATATTTGGAATTTGAGTACACCCCTGAGCCAGGGCTGGCCAAAGCTGGGGCAGATGTGGGGACCCTGTTAAAGGATGCCCTCTCTATCTCTCTTGCTCTTGGAAGAAGGAAATGAATAAACTTAAACAAAACAGATCTTATAAGCCAGCCATGATGGTGCAGCAGTAACACAATGCTCATTGATGCTGAAGCCATGTAAGAAGTTCCCAGGTTCAAGTCTCAGGTTTCCTTGAGCACTCTGGTGCACAGCCTCAATGAAGCTGGGGATTGGGGTGGAATCACAGTATGAAGACTCTGTTGGGAATGCTTCTCTGTCTGTCTCCTGCTCTCATGGAAGAAATAAATAAGTATAACTTTAATTTTTTTAAAAATGGTGCTGGTCCTGTCACCTGGTGGTTAGGGGAGGTGGATTCCACATGGCCAATTATGTGATTCAGTTCCTGGCTCCAACAGCTTGAGAAACACACTGGATGGATGTGTACATGCCCCTACCTTGACAGAGTAGAGAAATAGACAAAGGATTGTGGCATGGCCACATTCCATTAAAAGATGCTTTCTGCCCCTCTCTCTGGTGAGTACACAAGCCATGAGGCAAAATAAATACATAAATAAAAATAAGGATGAAAAAACAGATCTCATAACAATGGATCCACATTTCCACATGGGTACCTATTTCTATAAGGTACTAGCTCATCTTCATCCTAACTATTTCCTGTTATCTCTGCAGCACAGACATAATATCAGTTGTCCTTAAACATCTTACATGCTTACACCCATTTATCCTATTTCTCACATTATGCCACCTGTCTGGCAATGCATTTGTGTTTGGAGCCTGCTCTAATAGCCTAGAGGATAATCTTGTTGTGCCGTATTTCCAGTCCCTTGGTCAACTGCCGAAGATCAAACCTCTGTTATTTCCCCTAGAATACCATCCCTTTGAAACCGGGAAAAATTGTGAAGATTTTCTCTCTGTCCTTTATGTTACATGTTTTCACATTATGTGAAAACATGTAGACTTATTTTCATTCAGGTTCTTTTCATTTAATGCACTGTTTCTTCAATGAATTAATCTATTTATTTTTATTTTTGCCATGTGGTATGTGCACTCACCAGAGAGAGACAGAGGGAGACAGAGAGAGGAAACGTGAGAAATCTCCCTCCAGGGTGGATGGCCATGCCACAATCCACTCTCCTCCTGGGATTTTGGACATACACCACACACACACACACACACACACACACACAC
>NW_006159870.1:29944-56783 GCF_000334495.1 Tupaia belangeri chinensis | reverse complement strand
TAGTTCAAATCCCAGCCCTCGCTGCTTGAAAACCATTCCTAGCACAAGTGCATACATGGTGCCAGATCCTGGAGGGATGGAGAAATGGAGGCAAAAGTTACAGTGTGACTAGCGGGAGGAAGAAAAGGGGCAGGTGATTTCTCTCCTTTTTTTTCTGACAAGCATACTCATACTTTGATGATGATAAAAAATAAACAGAGCTAGCAGGTGGTGTGGTGGTTAAGGCATTGGACTCCCATATGGCCTAGCGCGATTCAAGTCCCAGACCTGGCAGCTTGCTTTCTCACTTTCTCTTTCTCTCTCTCTCTAGTGAGGACATGTGCTCTATAGCAAATTAAAAAGTAATAAGAAAAATGAATAAAATTAAGTCAATAATTCTGAAAAATAAATACATAATGTTTAAATAATCCTGGTCACAGTCAATTAACTGTGTTTCTTTAAGCACTAGAGCTTCTTCCGTAGGATGTGATCAGCATTTCACAAGGAGGTGGGATTCAGCTCTTTGTTTCCTCATCTTCTCTCCCTGGTGTGATCTGGGACCAGGGAGCTCACCTGTGCTGGCACTTACCTTCCATCTTACACAGCGCGGGGTTTAGCACTCCGTATTTTATGTCCCTGTTCTCCAACTCCTAACACGTTCCTGGGTAATGCAGCTTCTGCCTGAGTGCCCTTGAGACCCACTTAGAGCATGTGCATGGTTGATCTCAAACTTTTCAATAACCCTTCCCTGCCTCAGATAGGAAATTACAGGAGAATGCTCTATTTCAGCCTCACTTTGCAATCACTCTTCCTTTATGCGTGATGGTCTTGCATCCCCAAATTGGTCTTATCTGCTGAAGCTGATTGTCCAGAGCTTACAATGGAGCTGTAACTATAACACATTTCCAGCACCCTCATTTCGTTTCAGCAGCGAACATAGATAATTTTGATCCATGGTCAACTCCAGTGGTGTAAAATCTTCAAAGCTGTTATCTGTTCTAAAAATATCAGAAGTAGTTCATTTCTAAATAGTACACGTCTTTGAATGTATATGCTTCTCTTGGTGCCACTGAAAAGAAACATTAGCAAGTCTTTTTAAATATGTAGTCTCTGCAAATAATAGCTCTGTCATTGGTCATTTTTGACCTATTTATTGTCACTTTATTCACAAGGTTTGCCTAATTTTACTCCCTCAACTTGAATTTGTGTCTATTGTTTCTTTTTTCCTTTAGTAAGAACACATAAACCAACCAAAAGGATCCTCAAAAATTCCTTCTCTAAAGATCAGCTTAGTATAGGGGTACCTGCAATTTATTTGAGTTCCGGTAAATACTGTGTATTTTCTTCCTAGAAATAAAGTAAAATAAATGTATAATCAGTTGTTGAATATCTGTTCCTTTTAAAAATAAATGCCAGCAAGTGGCATGGTAGTTAAGGCACTGGATTTCAACCTGGCTGATCACAGTTCAAGTCCTGGGCCTGGAGGTTTGAAAATCACACCAGGAGTTCCTGTGTGACCCTCTTAAACCCCCCCCCAAAAAAAATGAATGCTCCATAAAGGAATGGATTTTTCTGTTATTCAGTATTGAATCCCCAGCTCTTAGGACAGTGGCTTCAATAGGCTAGTGGCATAAATGGTTGTTGAATGAGTACTATCTTATTATTTGATTAATTTTATCAATTGCACTTTAACTATTATAATTGTAAAAATGCAATCCTTTGGTCTCAAATCTGATAAGGACTGCAGCTGTTCTGATAAGTGCACCTCTCCTTGTAGACAAATCTGCATGTGAATAAAGCTTCGCAATCCACATTACTATGGAAACAGCCCATGGTTGTACCTGCCTGCTAAGAAGAAGGCTGAGGCTACACATCCTACACTGGAGGGAGCTGGAGTCAAAGACAAATTCAGGCCTCCTGGATTCTCTACTTACTTATACCCTCCCAACCCTTTCAGTTAGTGCATCCTTTCTTCAGGTGGGTTACAATACAATTGATTGTGATTAGCGCACTTAATCTATTCACTATAACTGATTAAGTTAGTGCTTGATTGTGTTACAGCTTCATCCATTTACTGTGATTAGATTGTTGCTGGAAATATATGGACACAATCAAGCTTCTGCTATTGTCAAATTCCTCAGGGTGTTTCTAAATTTCTCTGCATAATCTTTTTGGCTATTCCTTAGGGTACGTCATTTCTACAGATAACTAATCTCATCCATTACCGTTTTGAATCTTCCTGATTTTATTCTTGGAGGGCAACTTTATCTCCAACTCTTGGGTGACTTTCCTGCCCTCCTCCATGCTAACTCTGCCTGGTAAATAGCTCAGGGAACTTAAACAGAAGACAACCATGTCCCCTTTCTTTTCCTTTCCTCGTGTCTCTTGTCTCAGAAGGGCGGTGGCAGAGACTTCTTCATGCATAACTCCTAAAAAGAAGTAAGAGAGCTTTCTATGAATTTTTTCATCGAGGGTCTAGATGTAAGCTTATTTTGATGTCTTTAATATATTAGAACAGAACAGAGAGAGGCATTGTTTGTTAACAAATAATAATCAGGTTCAGACAGTTCAATGTCATACATTTTAAAATGTACACACAACATAGTTCATAATCAGCCACTTACATCAGGCTCATTTTTTCCAGGGTGAAAAGGAGTTAAGTCAGATACACCTGCCTTCAGTTTCCCTGGCTATGGCGACAAGAGTTCAGAAACAGAGATGCTCAACAGCACTGCAAGTGTGAGACTATTCAACTCTGCATTCGCTGTGTGTTAGGAAGTCAACAGAAAACACAGTAGGTTGTGTTTATACATTTGACTTGACAGAGAATTCTCCTTTGGATGAACAGTGGGAAGATTTCTCTTGGTATTGGTATTCATAGAAATGAAATATCAGAGATGCCTCTATGGCTTCTCAAGAAATATTATCAAAAATTGTTTTCTAAGGACTAGCAGATGACATAACGGTTACGTCACTAGATTCCCATACGGATAACCGCAGTTCAAGTTCCAGACCTAGAGGCTTGAAACTCAAGCCGGGTGCATGTGTGAGAGTGTCCAAAATCTTGACGAGAAAATGGAGAAGAGATTGCAGCATGGCCCTGGGGGCAGGGGGATTTCTCACTTTCCTTCTTTGTCTCTCTGATGAGTGCACACGCCCTAAAGCAAAAATTTCTCTTAAAAAATAAAAAGAATGTTTTTTTAAGCTGTGGTGTGGTGATTAAGGTGTCTGGATCCCACATGACCAATAGCACAGCTCAAGACTTAGACCCAATGGCTTGTGAAACACAATGGGTACATGTGCATGCAAGCCCAAAATCTTGAAAGGTGGGAGAAATGGAGAAGGATTTGTGGTGTGAGAAAACACTAACTTTCCTCTCACTCTGTCTCTGTCTGTCTCTGGGAAGCACATGTGTATTGTGGCAAAATTTTTTAAAAATATATATTTAAAAAACTAGTTTTGGGACTAGCAGGTGGTATAATGGTTATGTCACTGGACTCCCACATAATTGACCAGTGTTCGAGTTCTGGACCTGGCGGTTTAAAATTCATGCCAGGCTACATAGTTGATCACAGTTCGAGTCCTAAAACTGCTAGCTTAAAACTCATGCCAGGCATGTGTCTGTGTGTCCAAAATCCTAAGAGGAGAATGGAGGAGAAGGGATTGCAGCATGGCCATCACTCCAGGGGTGATTTCTTACTTTCTGTCTCTCTGTCTCTCTCTGGCGAGAACAGGTGTGCCCTATAGCAAAATCTCTCCAAAAAGAAAAAAAAAAAGTTTTACCAGAATGCTCAAAAGTATATAGAGAATGTCATAGTAAATATTAATAAGTAATTAAAATAATTTTAGTCAATGAATAATGATTATATCAGCCTGACATTCCCTGTATACTATTAAATTAGTTTAAAGCTTGGGATTACTAGTTTCGCAGCATTTCTGATCACTTCCAATCATCCAAGCAAGTCCACCCCCTTACTGTCTTCAGAATTGCTTTCAAGAGAAAAAAGAGAAGTGCAAGTTTACAAAGTTAAATATCTACAAAACACATTCCTGTTTTATTTCTTCACCTGCAGGAAATGTAATCTCTTGACACATAACCTGAAGAACTTTACTAGAAGCGGAAAAACAGAACTAAAAAAAGCTCTATATTTTTTAAATTTTAAAAATAACTTCTTGATCTTTCGCGTCATCATTCCCAAAGGCTTCACAAAATTCTTTTTATCTATATAAATGGCTATGGTATATGCACTTCACAGATGGAATAAAATTTTCACATATCTTGACATACCCCACTAAAAGAGTTAATAATGTCTGTATTTGAACCCATGTATCCAACAATCTTGTATAAGTACAGCACTATAGGATAAACAAAACATCCTTTTGACAAGATAAAATATAGGTCGCCTAAGTCCAAGCAATATATTTCCACAACGTATTTTTGGGATGAACTTCTATTACCTTAAAAAAGAGGATCAGATTCTAAGACAGTTTACTTTTTGTGTATTATTTTCACAAAATTGATCATCTGGGCTTCCAGATTTTAAGACATAAAAGCAAAAATGGGAGGTAGGTTGAAAAGTTGGTATTCACACTGATAAAAGCAAGAAAACCCAGAAAAATATAGGAAACTACCAATCAATAGAGATCAAGAATCCAAAATGTAAGGACTTCCCTACCCTCTTCAGTTTTAAAAGTCATCCTTTTATTATAGCATAAAATAGTAATTTATGTTCATAAAGATGGCACTGAGTAATCAATTCAGTGAACATAAAATAATAGGTGCGTTGTCTACGACTAATATTTTATATTCACTTCCAACACATTTTCTGGCTCACACTCCTGAATTCATTCCATAGTATCTTGAATGATACCATGAAAATAAATTTCATAGAAACACAATGAAAATTAGGTACCTTGCATTGCAATTTTTTTATGAGACAATTTCAAGAGAAGGGTAAGAGAAAGTTTTAAAAAAAAGGTATCAAGAATAAACCAAGTGAGCTGGTACCTGAGAGTTTAAAAAAAATGGATGAAGAACCCATCAATGATTATAGAAAAGGTCAGGACTATAGAGCTTTGAAAAATGGAGAGGTAACAGTATAGCAGCAGAATTCTGGATCTTCGGAAACTCACAGATTAAAGATTTAGAAGGCTATAAATGAAGCAGAGGTAGAATTTGATATAGAAAATGATTAAAGTATAAATAAGAATCGCAGCATAGGCATAAGATTCTGGTAAAGGGCATATATTAGAAATGTTCAGGAGTATATGACAGATGGAAAGGCAGAGGAGGAAACGGTAAATTCAAGTCAAGGATAACATAACTATTTTGTATTTGGAAGCAATATAGAGTAAGAACATTTGAAGAAAAAAGGAGTAAAACCAAATTATTGTGTAGCCTAACTAGACTGTAGACTCCATTCTTAAATGAAGAATGGATTAAAATAAAACTCAGGAAGATAACAGATTCAGGCTGAAGAATAAAGGAGATAGATAAATTAGAATAGATCTGAGGCCAATGCGATTGTTAAATATTGTCATCATAATTACACTAGGTGATCCAAAATCAGGCTTAATTTCACTCAGTAAAGAAGTAATGATTAAGGGGCCCAACTGTGCCACAATGGTAAAACACAATGCTCTGGGAGGCTGTCCCACAGGAAAGATTGTCAGTTCAAATCAGGGACCTCCCTGAGTGTGCCAGGCACCATTGTGCCCAGTTCCCATGGTCAGGCTGTGGATGGATCACCATGCTCAGACCTTGCTGGGATTGTGTCTCTCTCTCACTTCCTCTCTCATGTGCACATACACATATTCATGGAAGAAATAAATAAATATACTAAAATAAGTAAAGTATTGAGGGACCACTCTATGGCCTGGTCTTACATGGCCAACTGCACAGTTCAGATCCTAGCCCTGGAGGCTACCAGGTGGGGCAGCGGTTAAGGTAATGGACTCTCACATGGCATACCACAGTTCAAGTCCCCGAACTGGAGGCTTAGAACTCACACTGGGCACATGTGCATGCATGTCCAAAATCCTGAGAGGAGAATGGAGGAGAAGAGATTGTGGCATGGCCATCCCCACCACTGGGGTAGGGGGAAGAGTTTCACTTTCTCTTTCACTCTGGTGAGCACATGCACCCTATAGCAAAAAATCTCTCTCTCAGAAGAAATAAAAACAAATCCTGGCCCTGGTGCTTGAAAAACATGCCAGACAGGTGTACATATGTGCCCCCAAATCCTTACAGAGTAGGGAAATGGAGACTGTATTGCTGTATGGTCATGCCCCATTCCCAGGTTTTTTCTTTGTCCCCCTGTCCCCCTCTGTCTCTCTGTCTCTCTCTGGTCCATTCAAATGTCTTCTGGCAAAAAAAAATAAATTAAAAATGATGAAGGAGGAGGAGAAATAGTAGTAATAAGTCAGGCCTGGGAAATATTTTGAAAGTTATAGAAAAATGCACCAAAATAATAGTTGTGCTTTGGAAAAAAGAGCATGCATAATACAACCCAAGTGGCATCTTATTATTGGTGCAACACCTCACCGTTGAAGTGTCTGTGACTCAGCTTTTAGTGAGTATACGTCCTCTAATCTTCTCATTAAAGTGTCTTTAATGAAAAAGAAATGATGCTTAAGTACTTTGACAAAATTTTAAGAATACATTACAATCACTCTTGCCTTACCAATTAGAATAATTTTTCTAAATCTTCTCATTAATTATAAAAATAGAAATCATTGTACTTGATGCTTTACAATAAATATTCAAGCAACTGAAGATGTAAAATATAACCTGGCAATTTAAGTGATTTATTATTGCAGCATAATGCTTGAGACATTCCTATTAACTGAGAGCCTGAAATATTTCAAGTAAAATATTTAAAGAAAAAAGTGTCTTTAGACTAAGCAAAGCCAGACCACTTGGAATTGAGATGGGTACATTCCTCCTCTACCCTCCCTGACAAAAATATCAAAATAACCTTTTACCACATTCTGTTACATAAATAACACAACTTTGCACAATGCTATATGTAAAAATGAGACCAATCAGAAACTACTTACTGGATTACCTCCAGTCATTAGAAGAAACATAGATTTAGTATATTGTTTCATCAAAATTATTGTTTTTTTTTTTTTTTCTTTTTTTGGAGAGATTTTCGCTATAGGGCATGTGCACTCACCAGAGAGACAGAGAGACATATACCGAAAAATCATCCCCCAGGGGCTGGAGGGATGGCCACACCACAGTCCTTTCTCCTCCATTCTCCTCTCGGGATTTTGGGCATGCACGCACACGTGCCTGGCGTGAGTTTAAGCCACCGGGTCCAGGACTTGAACCACAGTCGACTACATGGGAGTCCAGCAACATAGCCATTACCCTAACTGCTGGTCCCCAATATTACTGTTTTATAATGCCTAGATTTGTTATTAAAAGATATATATGTATGCAATATTGTCTAAGGAGCAAAAAGTGTGCAAAGTCAAATAAAATACTAAGTTGAATATTTTAAAATATGTCTTTTTCCTCCAAGATATGCTATAATTATATGTGCTTTCTAGTGGTAATATCATTGTAGTATCCAATTAACTCTCTTTAATGGGAAAGAATTGTCATATAAGGAATCAGAATTTTTTTAAGTTTATTTCTATTTGTTCCTTATTATTTTTTAAATAATTATTTATTTATTTATTATTGTCATTATTTTTAAACATTATTTTATTTCTTTAATTGTATTATTATTATTATTATTATTTTAGAGAGAGAATTTTTGCTATAAGGTGCATGTACTCAGCAGAGAGACAGATAAAAAGCAAGAAATCACTCCCATGGGGAATGACCACACCACAATCCCTTCTCCTCCATTCTCCTCTTGTTATATTGGGCATGAACATGCACACACACACATACCCACACACCCAGCATGAGTTTTAAACCACCAGGTCTGGGACTCTAATTGTAGCCAACTACGTGGGAATCCTACGACATAACCATTACTCCAACTGCTGGTCCCTATTATTGTTTTTTTTTTTTTTAAGAGGCTTTTGATTTAGGGTACATGTGCTTGCCAAACAGAGACAGAGACAGTGAGAGGATAAGTGAGAAATCAGCCCCCAGGGGGGTGACCACACCACAATTTCTTCTTCTCTATTCTCCTCCTAGGATCTTAGGCGCATACATGCATGTTCCTGGTGTGATTTTTAAGCACTGGGTCCAGGATTTGAACTGCTGTCCACCATGTGGGAGTCTAGCAATGTAACTGTTACACCATCTGAGGGCCCCATTGTTATTATGTTTTAATTTGACTAGAGAGAGGCAGAGAGAAAGAAAAGGAAAATGAGAAAGCAAGCATCCAGGTCTGGGATTTGAGCCACGGTTAGCCATGTGGAAGTCCAGCACCTTAAACACCATGCCACCTCCCAACTCCTATTATTATTATTTTCAAATATGCTTTAAGACACACACGCTCACCAGAGAGACAAAAAGACAGAGACAGAGAGAGAAAGTGAGAAAGCAAGCCACTAGGTCCAGGACTTGAACCGCTGTTGGTCATGTGTGAGTCTAGTGCCTTAGCCACCATACCACCTGCTGACCCTGGGCCTTGTTTTTGAAAGGAGATGTCACTGACATGATAATTCTCCATAATTAAGAAGAAAACAAAAGAGACATAATTTTGCATAAAGCTATAATCAAAGTGTTTCAGAACTAATAGATTTAATTCGACTCAAATCTAACAGTATCAGGCATAGTTCTTGACTACAAGGTAAAAGGTAAAAACTCTCTGTACAAGGGTCTGAAATGTCCTCCTTTTTATTACAAACCTTGCTAAAGTCTTACAATATGAACTCATTTTACATATGTTGTGGTATTTAATTAAGTAGCACAATGTTGACTGAAGGAAACCAACAGTCACACCAAGACTATCATGCACATTTCTCTGAATCGACCAGTTTCAAGTCCTGCCTGCAGGCAGGTGCAGTTTTGTATTATACCATATTTTAAATTATTTGTCAACATTCAAAATTGGAAGACATTACCTTAAAATTCCAGATTTATGAGAGCCAGCAGGTTGCATAGTGGATAGAGCACTGAACTCCCACATGGTCGACCATAGTTTGAGTCCTGAATTTGGCAGCCTGGGTCTTACATTGGGCACATGTGCCTGCGTGCCCCAAATGGAGAAGAGATTGTTGCAGGGCCATCCCCCCTGGCAGGGAGGGGATTTCTCACTTTCTGTCTCTCTGTGTCTCCTGTGAGCACCCTATTGCATAAATCTCTAAATAATAATAATAAAATTTCAGATTTGTGGATTCTCTTTAAAAACCAGGAGCCATCTGTAGTGCAGTGGCAATGCAGTGCTCTAAGAGGCTGACCCTCATGGGAATATTTGGAATTTGAGTACACCCCTGAGCCAGGGCTGGCCAAAGCTGGGGCAGATGTGGGGACCCTGTTAAAGGATGCCCTCTCTATCTCTCTTGCTCTTGGAAGAAGGAAATGAATAAACTTAAACAAAACAGATCTTATAAGCCAGCCATGATGGTGCAGCAGTAACACAATGCTCATTGATGCTGAAGCCATGTAAGAAGTTCCCAGGTTCAAGTCTCAGGTTTCCTTGAGCACTCTGGTGCACAGCCTCAATGAAGCTGGGGATTGGGGTGGAATCACAGTATGAAGACTCTGTTGGGAATGCTTCTCTGTCTGTCTCCTGCTCTCATGGAAGAAATAAATAAGTATAACTTTAATTTTTTTAAAAATGGTGCTGGTCCTGTCACCTGGTGGTTAGGGGAGGTGGATTCCACATGGCCAATTATGTGATTCAGTTCCTGGCTCCAACAGCTTGAGAAACACACTGGATGGATGTGTACATGCCCCTACCTTGACAGAGTAGAGAAATAGACAAAGGATTGTGGCATGGCCACATTCCATTAAAAGATGCTTTCTGCCCCTCTCTCTGGTGAGTACACAAGCCATGAGGCAAAATAAATACATAAATAAAAATAAGGATGAAAAAACAGATCTCATAACAATGGATCCACATTTCCACATGGGTACCTATTTCTATAAGGTACTAGCTCATCTTCATCCTAACTATTTCCTGTTATCTCTGCAGCACAGACATAATATCAGTTGTCCTTAAACATCTTACATGCTTACACCCATTTATCCTATTTCTCACATTATGCCACCTGTCTGGCAATGCATTTGTGTTTGGAGCCTGCTCTAATAGCCTAGAGGATAATCTTGTTGTGCCGTATTTCCAGTCCCTTGGTCAACTGCCGAAGATCAAACCTCTGTTATTTCCCCTAGAATACCATCCCTTTGAAACCGGGAAAAATTGTGAAGATTTTCTCTCTGTCCTTTATGTTACATGTTTTCACATTATGTGAAAACATGTAGACTTATTTTCATTCAGGTTCTTTTCATTTAATGCACTGTTTCTTCAATGAATTAATCTATTTATTTTTATTTTTGCCATGTGGTATGTGCACTCACCAGAGAGAGACAGAGGGAGACAGAGAGAGGAAACGTGAGAAATCTCCCTCCAGGGTGGATGGCCATGCCACAATCCACTCTCCTCCTGGGATTTTGGACATACACCACACACACACACACACACACACACACACACACACACACACACGGTTAGCATGATTTTTAAGTTGCTGGGTCTGGGACTAAAACTGTAGTCGACTATGTGAGAGTCCAATGCTTTAACCACCATGCCACCTGCTGTCCACTCCCTTTTTAAAAATACACTTATGTTCTGGGTTGGAAGTTTCAAATTGAAATCTTCTTTTCAATTAAATTTTCAATTCATTTATTCTCCCTTTGGTTTTGCCAAGTCCAGAGGTTATCATATAAATTTTTTTTTCATCTTATTATTTATTTATTTATCTTTAAATTTCTGACAGAGGGCATGTGTGCTTGCCAGAGAGAGAGGGAAGGTGAGGAAGCACTCGCCACAGGGAATAGTCTCGCAGCAATCCCTTCTATCTCCCCCTCCTTTCGGGATTTAGGATACTCAGGCACATGTGACAGCCATGTTTTCCACACTTCTGGGTCAAGGACTTGGACCACAAGGTCAGTTATGTGGGCTAGCTGCCTTCACTACCATTCTATGGGCTGGCTCTTGATTTCTTTCAAAGTCTGTTTTTCTTTTCAAAATTGTTGTTTTTTTTCCCTAATCATTGTTACTTCCCCCACTCCCAGAGGTTTTTGCCTTAGGGCATGTGTGCTGCCAGAGAAAGACAGGCACAGTGAGGAGGAAAGTGAGAAATCACCCTCTGGTGGAACAGCCACAGCACAATCTCTTCTTTTCCATTCTCCTCCCAGGATCTTGGGCACACATGTGCACATCCCCAGCGTGAGCCTCGAGCTACTGGGTCTGGGACGCCAACCATGTGGGAGTTCAGCCACGTTAACAGCTAAGGCATGAGTCTCAAGCTACTGGGTCTGGGACTCTAACCATGGCCAACTGTGTGGGAGTTCAGCCACGTTAACAGCTAAGGCTATCTGCTGATCTCCTAATCAGTGTTTCTTAAATCTGTTTGCTATGTTTTATGATTTCTTCTTTTTTAAAAAAGAGTTATTTATTTAATTTTACTTAGTCATTCATTTATTTTAATTTGGCCAGAGAGAGACACTGAGAGAGAGAGAGGGAAACTGAGAAAGCAAGCCACCGCGTCTGGGACTCCAACAGTGGATGGCCATGTGGGAGTGTCCAGAGCCTGAACCGCCATGCCACCTCTGGCCCTGATTTCTTCTTTTCTTGCTTTTAGAGATTTTTGCTATAGGGCACATGTGCTCACCAGAAAGACAGAGACAGAAAGTGAGAAATCACTCTCCAGGAGGATGGCCATGCCACAATCCTTTCTCCTCCATTCTCCTCTTGGGATTTTGGGCATACACGCACACATGCCCAGCGTGAGTTTCAATCCACTGGATCCAGGACTCAAACCATAATCAGCCATGAGGAAATCCCATGCCTTAACTACTACTCCACCTACTGGCCCTGATTTCTTCTTTCTAAGTTTATTTATTTCTTGAGAGGGAGACAGCATCCCCCCAACAAGATCCTGACATTGCAATCCTCACCAACTTCAGTCAGCCCTGGAAAATGGGCAGATACATGCATGCCTAAAGTACTTAGGGAGATCTCTGGACATGAACCTGATACTTTCCCGTATGAGTCAGCCATGCAGTGTTCACATCTTGCAGCTACTCCACCGAGCAGCCCCTCATGATTTCTTGTTTGTACTTTTCATTGAGAGTCCTAAACATACTTATTTTAATGTAATTTTCAGAATATTCTTATGTTTTGATTTCTTCTTGAATAAACTAATCTCCTGATTTCATTTATTCATTCATTTTTATTGTTAGAAAGTGCATGTGCTCACCAGAGAGAGAGAGAGAGAGAGAGAGAAAGAGAGAGAGAGAGCAAGGAAGAAAGAACCCCCCTATGGGTCATGGTCATGCCACAATCCTTTCTCATCCATTTTCTCCTTCTGTCAAGGTTTTAGGCATGTACATACATGCTCTTGGCATGTATTTCAAGCCACCAGGAGTGGCATTCAAACTGTGGTTGGCGTGTGGGATCCATCTTCCCACACGCAGTGCTTAACCACTGCACTGCAGGGCCAGCCCTCGTTTTTTGTTTTATTCATTTTCTTTCTTAGCTTTCTATTTTCTTCATATATTTTAGAATTTTGGCTTGTATGCTCATCCTGAATATCAGTTTATTCCCTTGATCTCTCGTCTTTTTTCTCTTCTACTTCTTCCTCTTCTTTTTCTCTTCTCTTTCCTTCCTCTTCTCTCTCCCTATCTTTCTCCCCCATTCTCCACTCCTCACCTCCCAGTGTCCCATTCACGCATATTTAATTCTTCTCCAACTGACTGTCCTTAAATATTATTGCTTAGTTCTCTCCTCATACTGAGCCAAAGGTCTGAATGAATTTTCTTTTCAAAGTGTAACGTTTCAGTTCCATATGTAATGTGTTGGGATTATCGTAGCTCTAGTTATTGAGACAGTTAACCTGCATATTGGTGTAAGGTTCTTGGTCTCTCCGCCTCTCTGTATGATATCTAAGTATATAAAAGCAACAGTCAAATTGTCTATGATAGGGGCTGGCAGGCGGCATGGTGGTTAAGGGCTCTGATTCCCACATGTCTGACCACAGTTCGAGTTCCAGACCTAGTGGCTTGGTTTCTCACTTTCTCTCTCTCTCACTCTTGCTCTCACTCTATCCCTCTGGTCAAATTTAAATAAATAAATAAATAAAGATGAATTTTAAAAATTCTATTAAAAATTGTCTATGATACTTTTTTTTTTTTTAACTAAATATTTACTTCCCAAGCAGGGTTATCCCACGTAAGCATCTATTGTAGCTTCAAGTAGCACACTAGGCATGGTCCGTGCTTTGGTGTGTGTGTGTGTGTGGAGGTGGCATCTTTCAAACCTGACTACGTTGCAGAGGTTAAAAAAAAAAAATTCTATGTAGTAGCTTCCTGCTACTGGTTAGTTTCAGCTCCAACTACGATTTTGTTTTTCTGTCCATACCTGATCAATGGACATGATGATCATGTGTTGAGCTTGGTGAAGCCGAACTTTTTTTTTCTATTTCTAAAACATATTATAGCTGTGCTCCTGAAGTAGATGGGTTATGTTCACAATATGTTAAATATCATTTCTTTTTTTTTAAGTTACCAGAGGACACTTGCCAGAGAGAGACTGAGAGGGGGAGAATGCAAAAGATAAAGCACCCCACAATGGGATGTGGACATGCTGCAGTTACTTCTCCTTCATTTCTCCAAACTGTTGGGATTCAAGACATGCATACATACAGGCTGACGTGTTTTTCAAACCACAGGGGCCAGGATTTGAACAACTTTTTTTTTAGAGAGATTTTTGCTTTAGGGTGCATGTGCTCTCAGGGGAGACAGAGACAGAAAGCGATAAATCACCCCCCAGGGGGGATGGTCACACCACAATCCCTTCTCTCTCTTCTCAGGATTTTGGACACCCATGCACATACACCCAGCCTGTATTTTAAGCCATCTGGTTGGTCTGGGACTCAAACTACAGTTGACTACGTGGGAGTCCAGTGACATAACCATTACTCCATCCATACACCCGGCCTGTATTTTAAGCCATCTGGTCTGGGACTCAAACTACAGTTGACTACGTGGGAGTCCAGTGACATAACCATTACTCCATCTTCTGGTTCCTGGATTTGAACTTCTTAATTAACCATGTGGGATCCAGCTCTCTTAACAGCTAAGACACTCAGCCCTCTTTTTCTTTTCTTTTTTTGTTTTCTTTTTCTTTCTTTCTTTTTTTTTTCTTTTTTTTTTTAAAGTTTAGTTTATTTCTTTCAGGAGATAGAGAGAAATGGGCGCCCCAGATGGGGTCTTGTCATGCTGTGACCCCTTCTACCAACCCTCCAGCTAGTCAGGATCTGGGCATGTTTTCAAGTTCTGAACCAGTGGTCAGCCATTGACTTTTGACACTGCATATCAGTATGTTACTGCCTTTACCACCAGGGCGGGACCTGGAAGAAAAACTTAATGAAATAATTCTATAATTTATCTAGAAGGAGGAAAATGTAAGAACAGGTAAAATATCTCTGAATGGAAAAAAGAGAATTAAGTGAAAATTATCTATCTGAATAAAAAATGCTGAGCCCCTTCTTTACTACTCACACCAAAATAACTTTCAGATGAATCAGTTTCCAAATATTAAAATAGGCATCAAACTAGATCTTTAATGATAAGCCTGACCCTTTTTTTATAAACTTAACATGAAAATGTCTTTTTAATCATGACAAATAATCAAAACAAAGAAAAAGCTACTTTTTAATCAAAGTATACTTAAGAAAGGCTAAAGACAAATGTGATCTTGGTAAAATTCTGATCCTCCCTATCTGTCCACTTTACTCTCTCTAGTTCCTCAGTTCCAATGATGTTGTTTTGTTTTGTTAGAGATTTTTGCTATCGGGTGCCTGAACTCTCTATTGGAGAGACAGAGAGACTGAGAGTGAAAAATTACCTCCAAGGAGGGGATGGCCATGCCACAATCCCCTCTCCTCCATTCTCATCCTGGGAATCTGGGCATGCCCATGCATCTGGTGTGACTTTCAAACCTTGGTCTAGAACTTCATTCACAGCCATGTGGGAGGGAGTCCAATGACGCAACAATAATGCCACTTGCTGGTCCCCCGAAAGATGTTTTCAGTCAACCAAGACCTAAAATGAATTGAATCCACTACTTTTTCACTCTAGTTTGCCATCTTTTTCTCATACTGACTTTTTAATCCATCTTAAGTTCATGATCAATCCTAATAATCATCATGCTTGCTTGGCTAAATCATAACATGATTAACCCATCTATCATGTGTCTGCATCTCTGAATCTAAATTCACTGGAGAAAAAACTCTATTCATACAGTAAGCCTCACTTAAAATTTGTTATTACTGATATTAAGTAGGCTCTTCATGTCTTTCAACAATTCTGATCTGTTTCCTAGTCAATTCTCTTTGACTTTGTTTGAAATTAATCCACATTGTCTCTTCTTTCCTTAAACAAAACTTTGAAAATCTTCCACATCCTAACTTCCAGCTGACAGTCTTATTTTCTAGGTCACTAAAGAAACAGAAGCAATCAGGGAACTTCAACAAGTTTCTTTCCTTTGCCACAGTTGACCTACCTGCATTGAGCAAGTTAACACTTCTTATAAGTAAGCTTTCTCCAGATAAATTCTTCTTCAGTGACAGTCAATTAATAGTGCTTTTAAATTGTGTGAATAAGGACTAGACCCGTAGCATGACAGTTAAGGATTGCATAGAGGAAATTGGATCTCACAGGGCCGACTAGCATTCGAGTCTTGGACCTGGTGGTTTTAAAAGCATGCTGGGCATGCACCGTCCTGACCAGATGAAGAATTGGAGGAAAAAAGATTGTGGGATGACCAGACCTTGTTGTGGAAGTGCTTAATTTCACTCTTTCTCTCCCCATATCCCACCATGCACATGCCTTCAGACACATACACATATACCTTTTTTAAATTTTTTTATTTTAACTTTATTTGTCTATTTACTTATTTTAATTTGACTAGATGGGGAAAGAGAGAAAGTGAGAAAGCAACCATCAGGTCCAGGACTCAAACCAGGGTTGGCCGTGTGGGAGTCTAGCTCCCTCAACCATCTTGCTACCTGCCAGCCCCCACACACAAAACTAAAAAAAAATTGTAAAAAGTCTTTACTGATATCCAGGAAAAAAAAAAAAAAACTTATAGTAAATAATTTAGCAAAGCAACATTTTAAAATAAACTCAGAAAATTGTATTATTCTACTATAAATCTTTCTATTTCAGATCCTTGAATTTGCTGATTAGTTACTCAAATGAGTATAATACAAAGCTAAAGTATTGCTAATAGGTGACTGGGTCCTTGATGTTGTCTTTAGCATTCCCTTTCTCTGACAATTATTTAATGGATTGTATTGACCTCTTTGATCTTGATGTATTTCCTGCATGATTCAGGAATGCATGTATCTGAGGCTGATTTGCAATTATTTTCCCTCACATGGCATCATAGAGTGAATCTGATATTAAGAAATTTACATCATTAAATGCATTTTTGAAAACCGACATTTTAGATTCGTCCCTCAGGAAGTGGTATGCATGTCCTTTTTTTTGTGGCCACAAGTGCAATGACCCATGACTATTCGCATGGCTGCTATACAGGAATCTGATAAGCACAAAAGGATTGGAAAGGAAGTTATAAATGGGTGGTCAGGAAAATGTTGTCTTAGTTCTGAGACTGTAGGAGGACTTTTCAGCCATACCTGGAGAATGTGAGTACTACTACTGAATAAAAAAGTGTTTAGTCAAAGAGAGAGGGTTTTTTTGTTTTTGTTTTTTTGGGTTTTTTTTCATACTCTGTTAGTCTGAATAGGCTCTTTTATTTTTTAAGAGTAGTCTATGATAACTTCCTTTGGCATTTTCTCCACAAGAACAAAAATTCTGTAGCAATATCAAGCTGGTTGCTTATTGCTCTTCTGTGAATAGCATACCCTGACCAATCTATTTCAAAGGACAATACTCCAGGCATAACATATGATGCAAATGTAATATGGCAATTTGATTTTCAAGTAGCACTTCACAGGAAGCATGGTTAAGTAAGAGCAGCATGCCAGCCCTTATAAATGTATTATATCAAATCCACTTATGTATCACAGAGTAAAGTAACAATCTTAACTTTCTAAAAAACAGCTCATATCCCAAACATTGAAAATGTCTCATTCTCTACAACCTTTAGCTCATAAACTTCATTTTCTGCCCTTCTCTGAGCATGTTTTAATGCCCTTTGAACCCAAGTTGAGGAGAGAGTCCTTTCATGGCTTCAAACTCCACTTAAGAGATTCGTGGCAGGTGTCTTAGTCTATTCCTACTGCTATAACAAAAATCCCATAGACCACATAGTTTATAAACAGCAGTAATTTATCGCTCACTATTCTGGAGGCTGGAAAGTTCAAGATCCAGGTGTCAGTAGATTTGGTGTTTGGTGAGGGCCTGGTCTCTGCTTTTCAGATGTACCTTCCTGCTTCATACTCACATGGTAAAAGGGGATGGCAGCTCCCCTCCACTTCTTTTTATAAGGGCACTAATCCTATTTATAAAGGCAGAGTCTTCAAGACTAAATCCCTTCACAAAAGGCTCTACTTTTTTTATTTTTGTTTTGCAGAGGTTTTTGCTATAGGCATGTGCGCTCACCAGAAAGACAGAGAGAGAAAGAGAGATAGAACGTGAGAAATCACCCCCCAGGGGAGATGGCTGTGCCACAATCCCTTCTCCTCCATTCTTCTCTCAGGATCTTGGGCATGCACGCACATGCACCCAGTATCAGTTAAAGCCACCAGGGTCTGGGACTCGAACTGCGGTCGACTACATGGGAGTCCAGCGACGTAGCCATTACGCCATCTGCTGGTCCCATGGGCTCTACTTCTTAATACTATTAGGTTCTAAAATAAGAATTTGGGGGAGATGCCAGTATTCAGACCATAGCAGCAGATTTCTCCCATTCTTGATGTCAGACTTAGAAATGTGCATTGTATAACACATCTAAGACTGAGAAGATAAAGAACTAAATGCTTATATTCCAAGATCCTCACACAGTTTGTCAAATGCTACCAAGGAAACAATCAACTAAGTCACTACCAAGAATTTTGTGGCAAGCAACTATATCCAAGCAAAGTATGATTAACTTATAAATGCTCCTTTTCAAGACCTAGCCTTCTCCTAACCCTTTGAATATCATCTATGTTTCAGTAGGAGTCACCCAAGGACATCTCAAAATAAATTGATTCCTTGCCTTAAAAATAAAAATAATTCCCTCTAGGGAGATCAGAATATTTACATCTTCCTTTATAGAGATCAGAATCAGATCTCTGGTTCAGGTCACAGTTTTCTCATGCCACTATTATCTTCTCCACTGTGAAAAATCATCTTTTTGGTTGTTAAGTTCTGCTTGACACTGTTATATAGTTCCTCAAAAACTTCCCTGGTTTCCTTGGACTTTTGTACTAAGTTTTATTTCAGTTCTGTTAGTTTCTTTCTATGTACTCTTAGCTGCATTACAACGCTCACCTAACCTTCTTCGTTATTTGTAGCATTAGTTTATTGCAGCAGTTCTCAAATGATTTGGTCTCAGGATTTATTTATACTCTTTTTTTTTTTTTTGAGAGGTTTTTGTTATAGGGCACGTGCGCTCGCCAGAAAGATAGAGAGATAGAAAGTGAGAAATCACCCACGAGGGGAGGATGGCCATGCCACAATCCCTTCTCCTCCATTCTCCTCTCAGGATCTTGGGCATGCATACACACGTGCCCTGCATGAATTTAAGCCTCTGGGTCCAGGACTCGAACCAAGGTCGGCTATATGAGAATCCAGTGACACAGCCATTACGCTAACTGCTGGCCCCAGGATTTATTTATACTCTTAACAATTATTGAGAACCATGGGACCAGCAGGTAAGGTAGTGGTTAAGGCTGTGGACTCCCACATGATCAACCGTGGCAGCTTAAAACTCACATCATGTGTCCATGCCCAAAATCCCAAGAGAAGAATGGAGGAAAAATGATTGTGGCATAGCCATCCCTCCTGAAGTGTGCTTTCTCATTCTCTTTATCTCTGTCTCTCTGTCTCTCTCTTTGTCCATCTCCAGTGAGTGCACATGCCCTGTAGCAAAAATAAAATAAAATAAAATAAAATAAATAAAAATCATTAAAAAATTTTTAAAATGCTGGAGTTTTCTTTCTGTTTCTGAATTAAATGTTGCAATTTATTCTTTTGGTTGACATTTGTAAAGAAAATTTGCCTTCATACTGCCATGTAATTGCTAAAGAGAAGAGTATTTAATTGCCTTTTCAGATAATTTTGGATTTTCTTCTGTGATTTTACTCCAAAACTTGAGAAGTGGTAATTTCTTAAAAGTTACATACAATGTAGAAATTGAAACTGTATCAGCGAACTTGTTTTACTGTGTTAAGTTTAAATTCACTGGGTCTATCCTGTACTTGAGTGAGCAGATCTTTCACTCACACATAATGTTGTAACATCCTGCACTGGACATTTGGAAAGTGATTATGTAGCTCTTACAAATGCTGATTCCATTATACAATAATAGAATCATTAAGTAAATAAAAACAATATTCTTTTTTTTTTTTTTGAGAGATTTTCACTGTAGGGCGCGTGCACTCGCCAGACAGACAGAGACAGACAGAGAGACAGAAAGCGAGAAATCACCCCCCAGGGGGGATGGTCACGCCGCAATCCTTTCTCCTCCATTCTCCTCTCGGGATCTTGGGCACGCACGCACACGCGCCCGGCGTGAGTTTTAAGCCACTGGGTCCGGGACACGAACCGCGGTCGACTACGTGGGAGTCCAGCGACATAGCCATTACGCTAACTGCTGGTTCCCAATATTCATTATTATAACTACTGATTTCACAAGAAAAGTCTCTTAAGTCTCTAAGTAGTAAGAAGCTGTTAAGTCTCACAGTTGTAGATGTAAACATTCCCAAATCTAATTTTTACATGAAAACTCTAATTTTACCATCATCAGTACATACCGACAACTATTTTCCTTGAAGTACTAAACTACGTTTATTTTTGATAAAATGTCTGTCTGCCTAGTACTCAAATCTGATCACTACAGTTTTTGTGTTAGTCATTCTTTTAAATAAAATGGTGTTTTGGAGCCTGTGGTGGTACATGTTCATAAAATGCTGTACTTTGTTGGCCAGGACTGCAGGGAAGGTCTGGGTTTCATTCCCAGCCCAACCAAAAGACAGGACATGGTAGCATATGCCTGTAATCCCAGAGATAGGGAAGCTGAGGCAGGAAGATCTTGAGCTCAAGCCCAACCTTGGGAACATAGTGAGACCCTATCTAAAAAAGAGCCAAGTGTGTTGGTGTCCACTTCTGATTGGAGCTACTCGAGAAGTTGAGGCAGGGGATTATGACACAGCAAAAGCCTGTCTTTTTTTTTTTTTTTTTTAAGATGTTTCATGAAAGTATTAGCTAATTTCAGTTCATGACTCAAGAAGTAATACAAGTGTTTTTCCTCAAGACATACTTTCAGTAGATGTATGTTATGCAAAATCCCTATTTTGTCACAGAATGCTAAGATAACATATAGTCAAGGGCTGACATTTCATGAAATTAATACTGTTTTCTGATTCATTACAGAGATTGTCAAGAGGAACTTTTTTTTTTTTTTAGTATCTAGTGTGTAGCTGTAAAAGATATGATGACAGGACAAGGACCATTTTGTCTTGATTTAAGACACCAGTAATTTTATCCATTATTGTTTTTACACTATCATTGCAATGATCAAAACAAGGGAAAGACAAATAATGCCTTAGTTTTTTTTTTTTTTAATTCTCTCTCTCTTTTTCTTTTCCTTTGGAGAGGCTTTTGCTGTAGGGTACGTGTGCTTGCCAGAAAGACAAAGAGAGACAGAGAGACAGAAAGCCAGAAATTAGCCCCCAACTCCCACCCCATTGCCCAGGAGGGATGGCCATGCCACAATATCTTATCCTCCATTCTCTTCTCAGGATCTTGGGCACACACACAAACCCAGTATGAGTTTAAGTCACCGGGTCTGGGACTCGAACCACAGTTGAGTACATAGGAGTCCAGCGACATAGCCATTACGCCAACTGCTGGTCCCAAGTATTATTATGAAATGTGTCATGACTTCATGGACCACATGAGAGAGTTTTCCAAACCTCAAGAGCTCAATGTACCACACTTGAAGTGCTGGACTGGTACAAAGGATTCCAAATCCTGGTCACAAATTAAAAGAATGGGAGGGACCAGAAAGTGGCTCAACATTAAAATGTGATCCTCTGTGAGGCTGAACCCCATAGGAAGGTTCTAGGTTTCCATCCAGAGATCTCTGTAGATATGCACTTGCCCATGACTGAGGGGTGGCTGAAGCTGGGAGTGTATAGTGGCTTCAGGAGCCTGTTGGGTGCTGCCTCTCTCTCTCTCTCGCACACACACACACACACACACACACACACACACACACTTAAGAAAAAAATGACGTAAAGAGGTTTTAAAAAATACCTATGCTTAGGTCCCAAGTCAGATGAATTAAATCCATTGAGAGTGGAGCCAAGGCATCAGCATTTTTTAAAAAAAGCTTTGCAGGTGTTTCTACAATAAGTAAGCCTGAGAAACATTGACCTCGTCTTTCTGTATCTGAATCTGTTTTTGAATCTGTGCCCCATGTTTTTTTTTGTTTTATTATTTCAACTTTTTTCAAGTTTTTTTTAATGGGCTAAGAATATTTACTTAACTTATCTAATTTGTTTAAATCTTATATTTTGTAAGAAATCTCTTCAGTCTTCAGATAAAGAAAGTGATAAAAGGAAAGTATTAATGAACTGTCAACTAACTTATGCAACTGTGTTTTATTTTCTGCGTTTCATTGCTTTTATTGAAAAGCAAATCTCAGAATAAACAAATCTTACCTCAGTTAAGGGACTGGCCTGGAGTTAAGTATCGATTTAAGTCATTCTTTCTCAATCGCTCTGATGTTCAAAAGCCTATCCCTTCAAAAGCAAAAAATATCTAAATCAAAAGATTATACATTTCTCTCTATAGAAGTACTAATGCAATTCAATAACATATCTAACAATGGATAAAATTGAAAACATCTTCTTAGTTCACCATAATACTTTGCCTGGAAACCATTTGGTTTGTTAGGATTTATTCTATTGTTTTCTTCAGTTCCTAAAATGATTATTGATTAGTGCATAAACTTGTTCTTCAGAAAGAATACACAGCGTTCTGCATTAGCTAAAAAGCAAAAAGCAAATAAAGACAATTATATTGTAAGTTATTAAATTTCTTCTTATGGACAGTCTGCTCAATTTTGAATTTTGTTGAGTAGGACACTCTAGCATCATGTAAACAAAGAGTTAATAAGTTTGTTAACATAAATTATGTCATAGTTCTAAGAGACAGAATTTCCTAATAAAAATTAGACCCTAAAGCAAAGATTAACAGTAAGTATTATCGAAATACGGTTTCCTGTTTATGACATTTTTCCTATGGAAAACTTAAATCACTTTTAAAGATAACCCTCCCCCTTTTTAAAAATACTAACCCTCTATCATCAGAGCGAACACTTTCTTCTCTTAACAGGCCAACAAAACAGGCCAAAAGTCTCAGATGACTAATGACTCCAAGCGCTGGTGTCAAAAATCTATGTATCTAGCTGAGGGGCACAGGGCACTAGCCCGCTAGCCTACTTGATAAAGCTATTTCTGGTATAAAACTATTCACATGATATGATTTGAGCACTTTACTATTTGGAATTTAAGGTAGGAACTGGGGGGAAAGTATTTTCCCCCTTCATATAGATTGTAGTTCTGGGCCTTTATCAAGTTGTCTGATATGACACCAAAGAGTGACTGCTGCTCAGAGTTTTGAAGAGGAGAGAATTCCTCCAGGTCAGAAGAAGAGGATAATGATTTTTTTAAGAGTATATCAAGAGATTGATGACATGAAGAGGAATTTCAGGCAGGCAAAGGAAATGGCTGGAAATAAATGTCTCAAACCTAACTGGTCTTGCACAGCTGTGTTTCAGAGCTGCCACAGGGAACAGATTCATAGCCTTATTGACCATGAAGCAGTTAATGTTTCCATTAAAATTTGCTAAACCAACTCTCTGGATGCTTTTGGGCACATAGTGAAAGGTCAGTCCTGATGTTTAACTGATTTAATAATATCTGCTTTTCTTTTATTTATTAACATTGTTTTCCCTCTACTAAAAAGCAAAGGATCTTTGTTTCAAATATATTATTTAAACTATCCGAACATGAGCTTTCATGAAATAGATAAGCAATATTAAACCAATCCACTCAGGGAGAGCCTTGCCTGCCACAACTTTGTACCTAATTGCAGTCCTGAGTTTTCTATTTTCTTATAGGAACATCTGAGGAGTGTAATTTTGAGCTCACTACATTTTTATCTGTGACACTGCCTAGTACCACTTTGGGAGTACCGCAGGGGAAAAAAAGTTACATTTGAACATAATTTTATATTCCTTTGTCTTTTCTTCCTTGCAGATGGTTACCTAATGACACATTAACTTATCAGATTATTTGGCTACTTTCTGTTTCAATCATTTCACTAATTTGATTTTCCACATCCACTTTTCATGTTAACTGAGCAATTTGGATGTTCAGTTTATTTGACTTTCCTGACACTACTAATTTTTTGTTTGAAGTCTCCTGGCTTAGTTCCAGGTTTTTGTTTGTTTGTTTGTTTTGTTTTGTTTTTCAAATCTCCCTTTCCTTCTCTCTCTTTCTCTTCCCATCACTCTTTCTTTCTTCCTTCTTTTTTCCTTATTGCCTCCCTTCATTTTTTCTTCCTCCTCACCTGCTCCCTTGCTTTGTCCTTATTTCAAAATGATAAGAAAGGCTCATTGATTTCTAACAATTGGTGCTTACCATGTCCTAACACCGTGGCAAGCCAAACATAGCTTTTCCCAGTTTTCGCATCTATACTCTGAGGCAGGAGTCATCATTTGCCCCATTTTGCAGATATTGAATCTCAGGCTTAGACAGAACACATAAATTGGCCACATTAGGATGTGACAGACTCACAGATGGAATCAAGTCACACTGTCTTTTCCTATAGGATGAGATTCTTATCCATTCTGCCTAGGATTCTGTCTCTGACCATAGCAACAGAGCATCCTTTAAGAAAGGAAAAATAACTATCCTCAATGATACGAATCTCAAAAGAATTAAAGTGTCTTCCAACTATCAGCAGCTTCCTTTGAATAGTACTTTACAAGGCTATTATCAGGAAATTTATCTAAAGCCATCTTGAAGTAATTTATGTTTTATATACTTACTGTCTTGAAGAGTACAATTTTCTAGAAGTTTTATATCCTATCCTTCCTTTCAGGCCTTTAGGAGTTCTCTTCCTTGGAGTCTGGATGATGGTGCAGTGGTAAAACACAACACTTTTCAACACTGACCCAACAGAAGGGTCTAGGTTTTGCATCTAGGGACCTCCTTGAGGATGCTGGGCACATTTATCTGAGGTTGGCTAGAGCTAAGGGTGAGAATGGTCTGAAGACCCTCTCAGGGTGGTGCTCTCTGTGACCCTGTCTTTGTCTCTCTTATTCCTGGAAGAAACAAACTTAAAACATGAGACGTTTTCCCACTCATCACCCCTGTTACCTTCATGGCATTTTCTGACTAGCCATCTCTGTCTGTGTTCCCTCCCTAAGTTTTCTCAGATACAGTTGGCTCCTGTCATGTCCTTCTCTGCTTTGATGTGCCAGGGCCTGGAGTCAGTCTGTTACTGCACTGTTGTTCACACCTTTCTCTCAATCTCTTTCATAGCTTTTTCTCAAATCCTTTTCCCATCCAGTGTATCCTTTTAAAAGTACAGATCAAGGGGCCAGCCAGTGGCATGGTGGTAAAGGTGCTGGATTCCCACATGGCAAAGAGTTGTTGGAGTCCCGGACCTGGCAGCTTGCTTTCTCATTTTTCCCCTCTCTCTCCATCTCTCTCTTGTGAGTGCCTGTGCCATCTGGCAAATTAAAAATAATAATAAAAATAAATAGAATTAAATAAATAATTATTTTAAAAATATAGATCAAATATGTAGATTTCATAAATTAATTCATACATAAAAGTTTTTTCTTGGGAAAATTATAATTATTATTTGTCAGAAGGTACATGTGCTTACAGAGATAGGTGGAGTGGGGAAGATAGTAGAAAAGTAAAAGAGCACCTTGCATGGGAGACAGGCCATGCTGCAATCCCTTCTCTTCCAGCTCTCTCTCTTTTTGAGATTTTAGCATACAAGCACATGTGCCTGGGATGTTTTTCAAGCCTTGGGTCTCGGACTAGAACCATGGAGCTAGCCACATTGGATGGAGCAGCCTTAGCAGCCACACTACCAGCTGGCTTAGGAAAATTGTTTTGTAACTACTGTGAAGGAGGAAATGAAAGAAGGAGTTAAGCCTGAAGGTAGGAAAGCTCTCCTGCTAATGCAGGTAAGTCAGTGATGAAGCCCACTGAGAGGAGAGGAAGAAGAGTGGGCTGTAGTTGACAGGAATGCAGACAAATGCAAGCTAAGAGCCAACTCTCAGCACTTGTGGGCTGTACTACCTTGAGCAAGGCATGGGAAGTCTTTCAGCCTTAGTGCTTTCATTTCCAAGGTGAAGGTTACTGGTTTACAGGAAATGCTCCAGGCATTGCAGTCATGACAATCCACATTTGGGACAATAAATTTCAGAAGGTAAATACAAACAATGGAGAGAAGAGCAAAGAATTTTAGTAGATTTAGCTCAAGGGACTGGGATCACAGTAACATGTTTTGAAATATTTCTGGCTCTCTAGAGTTTTAGATTGTCTTTAACATACTGCAATACATGAGTTTTTGTTGTTATCTTTTGGATAAACTTACAATCTTGGAAAAGGTATGCTTTTAGATAATAGTTACTATTATTTGCAAGTTACCTGTACTATTTTATTTATTTGTTTTTACTAGAGGATGTGTGAATTCATTAGAAAGAGAGACAAAGAGAGAGGGAGAGGAAAAAGCATCCTTCTCCCACCCCCATCCCTGGGGAATGGTCATACTGCAATCCCTTCTTTTCTACCTCTATGTCTTTTCAGAATTTTGTGCGTGCGCACACACACGGTATATATATTTTTTCTCCTTTTTTCCCCCATTTATTTATTTGCATTCATTCACTGTACATCATTACAGCATAAAAAAATGAGATTTTCCATCCAGAGTACACTGTATATTGTCTCAATCAAGCACATCAACAAACATGTTAATTGTCAGCAAATAATCTTCCATTTCTTGTTTTCTGTATGTTTTGCTTTTTTCCCCCCCATCCTTGATTCCCTATCTCTTACCCTCTGCCATCTCCCACTCTCCTCCCTTGCTGTTTCTGGTACCTATGCTTGCTTTCTATACTGTTTTCCTCCCACATTTTATTGAATCACCAAAGACCCTAATCAATCCAAATACCCTCCTGGCAAACACAGGTGACACACACATTTCCACATCCTATAAAGTAGCACCTAGCTGGGGCTACATATCCTACTGCAGTCACTGAATAGATATATTTTTTTTCCTGAAACTTTTTTTTGTAACTCAATTTACATTCCTTCCCTAAGCATCATCACAGCACACAAAATGTGATCTCCCATCCAGTACACACTGCATAGTGACTCAATCATGCACATTACAAAAAATTTTCCATTTCTAGTTCCTAGAATTATTTCCACCCCTCTTTCTGACCCTCTGTCCCTTCCC
>NW_006159870.1:28119-28986 GCF_000334495.1 Tupaia belangeri chinensis | reverse complement strand
CTTTTGTAAAGTGTGTAATTCCTCTTTTAGATCTTGCAAGAATTTCCTCATCTCCTGGAACTCGTCAACTTCTTTCTCCTTTCTCTTTAGCAGTTCATTATCTCTCTTCTCTTCCATCTCTGTTAGCTTCGGCATTATGAATGCTCTAAATTCCTTATCAGACATTTCCATGATTTTCACCGAACTGCTTGTGGATGAAGAAGAGTTACTCTTTTCCCTTGGAGGAGAGGTATTTTCTCGTTTTCCCATATTTCTTGAGATGCGGCGATTTCTTGTCGTCTGATGGATGGTATGTTTCTTTCAAATTCCTGAAATCCAGCCTGAATGTTCAGGAGCAAGCAGACAGAGGTGATCTAGAATCTCTTTGCCGTTCTGTTGTGATTGCGCTAGCTCGTTTGTTGGAGGCTGAATTATCGATAGAAAATCTTCATTCCCTGAGAAATCTAGTTTGCTGTAGCCATGTGGAACCTTCTTTTGAAGGCCTGGCTTCTGGCACACGGTATATTTTTTAAGCTGTCACGTCTGAGTCTCAAACTATGCAGTCAGCCTTGTGGGAGCCAGCTGCCTTAACGGCACAGGCTATATTTTTTAAGCTGTCACGTCTGAGTCTCAAACTATGCAGCTTTGTGGGAGCCAGCTGCCTTAACCAGGCCACAGAGCTGGCTCCTCTCTATTATTTGTGATTTTCTCTGTGTAGGAAGTTGGGGAAGAGAGAGCAGTGATTGGTGGAAGAAAAAAAAAAGAGGTAGAGGAAGGCAAAAAGGTGGGAGTCAAATCTCACAGAAGCTAAGAATCACACAAGCATTCTTTCTGATGCATGGCATGCACTTTTCTTGAGTTTCCTCTAGGCTGTTTTCAAATAGAGCA
>NW_006159870.1:17217-28107 GCF_000334495.1 Tupaia belangeri chinensis | reverse complement strand
GCTGATTATTGACTACGCCTTATAATACTTACACTTTGTCGTAGTTCATTTTCTCAAGTTGAGTACACAAGTGATGGATTTTTAAAAAAGTGTTCGCTCTCCAAGAAGACATTGATTCCTATTATATTCTGGTTGAATCCATAGATACTTTCAGCAAGAATTTCTGTTTACTGCTCAGGTCTAAGTCTATAGACATTTATCCTTTTCTAAGTTATTCAGAGGAGAGGTTTCACCAATATAGTATGGATCAAGTCTCACATTATAAACAAGTACTATGCATTTAAATGTGCATTTGTCGTTCTTACTAATAATTCTAGTTTACAGTAATTGATCCTCATCCCTTTTATTTAATATATTTCACTGCCAATTAAAGCAGTATTACATGGACTAATACAAAGTACACTCTTTACTTAGTAGGATTCTGATATTCTGATGATCTCTGCATTTCCATGCATGATGCTATTCCTCCTATTTTTTTCATACCTGTCCTATAGACTTTGTAATCTCTATGCTATATATTCCCTTTTGACTTAAAATCAGACATTCAGGGAACCAGCAGTTAGCGTAATGGCTACGTTGTTGGACTCCCACGTAGTTGACCGCAGTTTGCGTCCCAGACCCAGTGGCTTGGAACTCACGCCGGGCGCATGTGCATGCGTGCCCAAGATCCCGGGAGGAGATTGGAGGAGAAGGGATTGTGGCGTGACCATCCCCCCTGGGGGATGATTTCTTGCTTTCTGTCTCTATGTCTCTCTCTGTCTGTCTGGCGAGCACACGCGCCCTATTGCAAAAACCTCTCCAAAAAAAAAAAAAATCAGACATTCAAATTATATGCAGGTTTTCACTTACTGCCATGCATCTTATTCATTGACCTATTTTAATTAGGCCTTTTAATATTTGTTTTGAAAAATTTACACAGTCTAACTTGGCTTTTTATGTTCCCTACCATAGTTCAATTGACTGACATAATAAACAATTTAGTCTTTTTTTTTAGAATTTATCAAATTCCTCATTATTGCTAACTGAGCTTCTGAATATAAATCTTATATTTTCTTGAAAATTGACTTTCCAGAATTTCTATCCAAAAATTATTTTTCTATATTTAATTGACTTGGGGGAAGAGCTAAATTTAATCTTGTTGAGGGTGAAGTTCACCCTTCCTTAATTAATATAGTGAGCACATAGATTCTCTGAATACACTTGCCATCCATGCATTAGAATTTTTAGTTGCATTGATGTTAGTTACATTTATTAAATGGTGTCTGAGGAAACACTATCCGTAAGTCTTGGATTTAATTCTCTAGTCTATTAACTAAAATGGAGCATTAGCTCTCTATGGCATACTGTCTTCCTCTATGCCACTAATAGCATTAGAGTCAAATGAAAATTCTCCCCATGTCTCCTCTATAGTGTTCTGACTCATTTGAAACCTGGCAGGGAAATCACATCTTGCAGATTACAGTCACTACAGTTCTAATCATTTGTAATTCTATAATCTACCCTGTACATACATTTATATTCCAAAATGACTTTCTGTAATTAATGTAGAAGCAATAGACAGAAGGTAACTTATATTTTTAAAATAATTGTTTTCTTCCTTGCCATCTGGAGGTCATCCTCTGAAACTGAGTGATTATTATATATGCTTCTGTTTGACTTTCAATCACTCTGTCTCATATTTTTTAAAAAAAGTATATGTATTATTCCGAGATGGATATACACAATTCTGTAATTAAAAACTCTCTATGAGTTCCAGAGTTTTGTATCATAGACTGTAGTAAACTAAATTTTGATTTTATATCACTGAATTATTGGGTCATTGGAAAAGTCATGATGTATTCTTTTATTTTTCAATGCAAGAATATGTCATGACCTTTCTGATGACTCCATATATTGACTATTATTAGTGTAAAGGTACCTTTGATGAACTTTTCATGATTGTCAGAAACTAAGGAAAGAGACTAGCAGATAGTGTAATGGTTACATTGCTGGACTCCCATGTGATCACTGTAGTTCAAGTCTTGGACCCAGTGTCTTAAAAGTCACACCAGGCACATGTGTGTGCATGTCCAAAATCCTGGGAGGAGAATGGAAGAGAAGGGATTGCAGCTTGGCCATCCACTCTGAGGGTGATTTCTCACTTTCTCTCTGTCCCTCTGGGGAGTACATGCACCCTATAGTAACAACAACAACCAAACTAAAGAAGAAAAAAATAAGTCTATAGGGGCCAGCAGGTAACATGGTAGTTAAGGCACTGGACTCCCACATGGCTGACCATGTCAAGTTCCAGACATGGCACTTGAAAATCACACTGGGTGTGTGTATGTGCTCCAAATTCCAGGAGGCAGGATTGCAGCATGGCCATCCTCCCTGGTGGTTGACTTCTCATTTCCCCTCTCACCATATAACTCTTTGTTTCTCTCTGGTGAGGGCATACATCCTATGACAAGAAAAAGAAAAGAAGAGAAAGAAAAAAAGAATGTCAGTATAAGACCTCTAACAGACAAAATTGTGCTGAAGTTATACCCACAAAGAGCTGCCTACAGGGATCTGGTTAAACACATACAGAAAGAGATGAGGATGTGCTTTTCAAATCATTTCTCTTTCTTTTACTCTCAAGCCACTCCTCTGATCTAATTCATGGATTTGTTCTAAAAGGTGTGGATTGGCCACTGCAGGACACATTAAAATTCATTAGGTATTTGAACTAATGCTCCTTTTACTTTTCATTCTCCAATATTACCTATAAGGTTACTCATATTTCACAACAGAATATTATATTTTAGTGAAACCACTAGAAAACAATGCAAAGAAATATTTAATAGTGACATCATGTGTTACCAGAAATAACATGGGGATTCAGAAAAAGAAGACACTGGTATGAGCTCAAACTTTTCAAATAATCACAAAACAGTTGAGATGCTAATGAGACCTACAGGAAATGTAAGCTCTGGGTTGGCAAAGTCATTTTTCTGGACAAGGGAGACCACTGAAGCACATAGAGATGGAACTTCTCTTGGAATACATGCAGAGGACAGGAAGGAAAACTACCTGATTACACAGAGGCCGTAATTTGAGGACAATGAGATATCAGAATGGGGAGGTAATGGTCACTTGATACAAGATCTAGGATATAAAACTGAGATATTGGGATGGAATCCAATCATTTAAGAGCTAGAACTAACCTGAAGTGTTTTAGTAGAGATATATTTTATGAAGATTAATCTATGAGCAGAGTGGTATATGGATTGAAGTAGGAGAAAACAGTAATATTTGCAATAATCTGGTCATGAGGCAACAATAAAGGTGTAGACTGGAGTGGCTACTATAGTAATGAAAATAATGACATATGAGACACACTGCAAAGGAAAAGTCAACTCTATGTGGTGCCTTCTTAGATATAGAAAGCCAAAAAGTATGAGAAGAGATCATTCTAATGAAATAAAAAAAGTTACTAATATCTTTTTTTTTTTTTTGAGAGGTTTTTGCTATGGGGTGTGTGTGCTCGCCAGACAGAGAGAGACAGAGAGACAGAAAGCGAGAAATTACCCCCCAGGGTGGATGGCCACGTTACAATACCTTCTCCTCCATTCTCCTCTCAGGATCTTGGGCATGCATTCACACGCGCCTGTAGTGAGTTTAAGCCACTGGTTCCGGGACTCAAACCGCAGTCGACTACATGGGAATCCAGTGACATAGCCTTACGCCAACTGCTGGTCCAATATCTTAACTTCATTCTCATTGTAAATTTTGAAATTGGGATGAAAATTGGAATGGAAAATAAATTATACTATATCTTCCTGGAGAAGTGCATATGATTACAGAGTCAATAATTTTAGCATGGATCCTGTTTTTATTCAAGAACTCAAGGTACAATATATCAAACAATATATCAATGTATTTGTATGTTGAGTAAATTTTTTGGTGATTTTATTATTTTTTTAAGTTTATTATTTACTTTCTCTGAGTAAGAGGGGAGGGGACACCCCCAATACAGTACTCATGCCATCATCTATCCCCTGCCACAGCCAGCCAGGATCACAGGCATACATACTAAGCGACTCAGGACACAAACGGAATCTTCCCACATGACTTCAACATCACAGAGTTTTATTTTATCACCAAGCCACAGTAGGTGGCTTGTGATTTGTGTATTAATGAAAAATTACTATAAGTTTTATCTACTTGGACTTCAAAATGGCATTAGTGTTAGTTCATTGTTTCATTAAATATTTTTCATTTCAACTGTAACAAAAGTTGTATTCTACCTTCTCTTTGTTGCATTAGTTTAAGAAAAAGTCCTTATTTTCCCTGGACTTTTTCTTCTAATGTTAAAACACAGGGTCTGGGGATAAGCAGGTATCACAGTGGTTAAAGCACTGGACTGGCACGTGACCAACCACTGTGTGAGTTTGGACCTAGTGGCTTGATTTCTCTCTCTCTCTCTTTCTGGTCAAATTTAAAAATAATGACAATGATAATGTTTTTAAAAAACCAACAGAGTCTGATTCCTTTTTCACAATTTCTTCAATGACTATCTACCAAGAGTCTTTGTGAAAACCTAGAACTACATTGCTCCTGGGATGAGAAGATGTTTTCGATACATCTTTAACTTTTAGAGGAAAAGTTATTCTCTGAACTATTTGTTATCTGGAAAACTGGATTGGCTTAGAAACTTATTTTTCCTCAAAAATGTTTTCTTGTCTCACATCTACCTCACTGGACAAGAAGGGTTAATGGCCAACTGCTTACTATCCTATTATTTCATGTGAATTTAAACACAGGCAGGAAGCATAATTATATTCCTAAATCCTTTCACTATCTTGGCCACCACTATTGAAGACACTGCAAAAAGATGCTACTATTCTGATTACCACAAAACATTCATGAATCCAGAGCTGTTTCTATCCATCTATTTTTCTAAGCTTACTTGAACAAAGTCTGTATTTAAATATTGAAAATAGTGTGTATAAAGAAATAGTATACAACTAGGATTTCAAAATGGATATTTCTATCTTCAAACATGAAGAGATATCTCATTTAGATTATAATTGTTAGCCCTTATATAACACTTATTATGTACGATTCCAAACTTTTTAGAGTTTTTTGTTTTATTTTATTTTATGTTTGCTATAGGGCATGTGTGCTCACCAGAGAGACAGAAAGAATGTGAGAAATCACCGTTCAGGGGGGATGACCACACCACAATCCCTTCTCTTCCATTCTCCTCTCTGGATTTTGGGGACGCACACACACGCACCTGGAGTAGAGTTTTAAGCTGCCATGTCTGGACTTGAACTATAGTTGACCATGTGGGAGTCCAGTACTTTAACCACTATGCCCTCTGCTGGCCCCACCATTCTAAATATCTTTAATATATATTCATTCTTTTAATCATCATAGTAACCATATAAAGTAGATATTTTATTACTGTCATTTTCCAGGTGAGGAAATTGAAACCCATAGTGATTAGATAACTTTTCTAAGGGAGGTGACAAAGACAAGATTTGAAGCCAGATAATCCAATTCAACAAGTCATTACTCATAACTTTTATCAAAACTCATAACTCATGTGGGAACCAGCAGTTAGCGTAATGGCTATGTTGCTGGACTTACACGTAGTCGACCGCGATTCGCGTCCTGGACCCGGTGGCTTAAAACTCACGCCGAGCGCGTGTGCATGCGTGCCCAAGATCCTGAGAGGAGAATGGAGGAGAAGGGATTGCGGCGTGACCATCCCCCCTGGGGGGTGATTTCTTGCTTTCTGTCTCTCTGTCTCTCTCTGTCTGGCGAGCGCACGTGCCCTCTCCAAAAAAAAAAAAAAAAAACCTCATAACTCATGTCAAATTCATATCATAATTTATATCAAAATTCAACTTTGGTAGTTCAAACTGTTCTATTTAGTACTAATTTTTGTCATCCTAATGGCTTAAAAATGTGACATTTAGAAATGTATTTTAAAGTTCATTCATTCATTCTTTCACTTCCACAAATATTTCTTGAGTTTCAGTTGTTTACTATGCTTAGTGCTGGAGATACTTGGAACAATAAAGCAGACACAGCTCCATTGTCTGGGGGAGGAGAAATGACAGCTCAGCAAGGATTTATAGGAGAGCATATAAATGTTATGGTAGGGTAATAATTGGAACATCACTGAGGACCTTGTAAGTCACTTCAAGAGGGAAGACTGCTATATGAGCAGTGAGATGCCACTGACATTTTTGTTTTTGTGTTCATTGCCAGAGAGTTCATGCACTTGCCAAAGAGAGGCAGAGAGGAAGGGAGAAGGAGAAAGCACCCCCTAGTGGGATGTGATCACACTGCAATTCTTTTTCCTCTATTTCTTCATCCTGTTGGGATCTGGGGCATATATGCCCACACACTTGGCATGCTTCTCAAACTGCCGAGACTGAAACTTAAACTGTGGTTGGCCATGCGGGGTCTGACTCCCTTAACCACTGGCCTGACACTGAGGTTTTGAGAAGGAAATGACCTGATCCATCATGCATTTTGATAAGTAAGTCTGCCTTTAATGAGGAAGATGCACTGGATCGAAGCAAGATTGGATTAAGGCTGGCAGCTATAACAATTTATTCCAGCGAAGACAAAATGGTGACCTTACTACATTGACAGTAAAGATAGAGATGGTATGACTTGAAACAAAGGTAGAATTCAAAAGGAAAATAACTTAAGGAGCAGGAAGCAGAGAATATAGGTTAATACTTAAAACATTGGGTAAGAAGAGTGTTGTTTATGAATTAGAGGCCTCTTTTAAAGGGTTGAGCTGGTCGGTGGAGCTCATAAAAGAGGAACCTGGATAGTTGAGGAGATAAATGTAATGAATGTCATGTTTTGCAATGATTTCCAAAGAAAATAATTTGAAAAGTTGAGAAACAAAACAAAAATATTTTCTAAGTTATTACAGTATTTATTTTTAAGAATATTTTTTCTTTATTCTTGATAAAGTTCATGTGTGTGTAAATGAAAAGGAGAGAGACCAGGGTGATGGGGAGAAAGAGAGAGACAGAAAGATGAGTACCCTCCAGAGAGTCCAGTCACTATATGATCCTCTTCTCCCAGTCCTCTAGCTTTTCAAATCTTGGACACTTGCACACAAGTTAGTGTGTTTCCAGCTTGACTGAGCAGGGATCCCAACCGTGGTTACCATGTGGGATCCAGCTTTTCTTGAGCTGCACAATACTGCTAAGCCTACATACCCAGCCCTTTATTATTATCTTTCTACTGAAATCATGGGATATGTGTTCAGGCATTAAATCCTTATAACTTTGACCAAACTATTAAAATCAAGAAGGCATTTTTATTCTGGTTATGCGCAGTATGGCAACAGACACATGAAATTTCTGGGTTTAATATCAGAGGAATAGGATAGGCTCCATAACCAAGTGGTTAGGGGAAGTTGCATCTCACATGGCAGATTGTGGCTCAAGCCCCAGCACGGTGGCATGTATGTGGGTGTGTGATCAAAATTCAGACAGGATAGGGAAGAAAGGATTGCGATATGACCAGGCCTCACTGGGAGTTACTTTCTCCTCTCTCTCTCTCTCTCTCTCTCTCTCTCTCTCTCTCATGAGTGCATGTGTTTTCTGACAATTAAGAATAATTTTAAAAAAATCAAAAGATTGGAGAGAAAGAGAAATCCTACAGGAGCTCCTCTGATATGAAAGATATGAGGGGAAACAAAAAACAAAAAACCACAGAGCTAAGCTAGTTCATTCTAGACCAAGACAGGCTATGAACTGGGGAGGGGGGAAGGTTTATATAGTTTTCCAAACAAGTGCTATAGCCCTCCCTTTTGTTCCTTCCTAGACCTCCACACCCCTACCCTTCCCATTCTGCCCTCAGGCTGTCCAAGGTTGAAGACTATCCCTCACTCCTATTCTCCTTGCTCCCTACCCAATCAAGCATCTCTACTCCAGTGTTGAAGGAAGACATTAGTCCAACTGAAATATTTACATCAAGAGATGAATGAGACAATCTCTTCAGAGATAATTTCCATTTTTAAAGCTGTAAAAACTAAGAAAGGGATTGTTAGGACAGAAATAGTCAGATCCTATATTTTGGGGTACCTCATACTGCTTTATAAGAGGGCCCAAAATGTAATTTATTTTGGCTGCATAATTTATTGATACATAGATTTGAATTTTTGCCTTCCTTTTGCTTTTCCCTACCTTTGCCAAGTAGGTAGTCAGGCCTCTGTCCCTCTTGGATTAGGAAAGATTTGTGTGGAAGAGGGAGAGCAGGAGTGGTTTGTGGTCAACTTTCTTTCCTGGACTTTGTTTTCAAAGCACCTTAAGGGATTTATACCAGAGTAGATGGCAGGGAGATCAATGCCTGTGAGCTCAACGCTCCGAAGGAAACAGCTGCAGGGGGAGCTTAGGGAGATTGTACCGTAGTCACAGGGATCTTGTCAAAGGCTCTCAGTGGCAGACAAGCAATAATCTGAACCTCAGGGAATAACATGAGTCTGGAACATGAACACGCTGGACTAATCCAGGCAGACTGGTGATGGGCAGAGTCTCCACGCGGTCCGCTCTGGTAAGTCTCCCCACACCTAAGGAACCCCAAGGACCTGGAATAGAAGGGCACCAGTAACCTAGGAGCCTGGATTCCTCTCCAGACATTCAGAATAAAGCACGGAGACTCATTTAATTAGTTTTCAAGTAAACAACGTTTCTTAGCACAGAAGGTTTATGGATTCAAACGTAACACTTAATAAGATTCAACTTTAGAGCCACATGAAATCCATTTTTCTACCACCTGCTTATAAAAGATCATAAGAAATATAAAGTAGAACAAAATACAAAATAATCACTTAGGAAGCAATACCCAGTTTCCAGATTTTCTATATCATCATTTAACTTAAAGCTAGATTTTGAGAAATCGATCAGGTTTATTTTAAAAGTGAAAATGCAACATTTAAGAAACAACTACGACTCTCCCGAGGGATCTAACTACCACAACTCTTTCTAGTTTTGCATATTACTTTTCACTTGCATCCTTTTCATGGATTTGCCACCATAACATGCAGATTGTTTCACTTCTATCTCAAGGTCCATGAGGATTAATGGAGCAAATAATCTTCTAAACTTAAAAGTACTGATAGAACATATTTATTAATTTGATCCAGAGAATTCTAGATGAAAAAAATAAGAATGGCTTGATCATCACATGCTACACAAATGAAATTTGATGGGAGATTTTTAAAGCATGAATTCAGTTATTTGCATATTCTTCCATTCTCAAACCGATTTTTTGTAAAAAAAATACCATATTGTTTTACTTTGAATATAAAAGCACAATTTCCTGACAATCCTTGAATTTTCCAAATAATCTCAGTTTTTAAAATAGCTCAGACTGATTCTGGCCAAATAACCAGACCTACAAAATCCATCTTTCATATCGTCCTGTTTGCTTCCCTTCTGTTTGTAGACTGATGCCAAAACCACCAGATCAGTCAGGCCCCAGTTCTAGCTCTCCCTTCACCTAATGCTGAAGCTTTATGGGCAAGTCATTTGGTATTTACGAATGTCATCTGGCTGTCATCAAAATGTGACTTCCGAACAATGATCCTATCTACCGCACAAGATTGTCATGAGGATCAAAAGAATCAAATCTGGGAAAACACTTCAGAAACTTTAGCACAGGACATAAATGTAAACTAGTACATGGGTCCACATTATACATCTTAAATTTAATTGTATTGGCTTTAGCCACCTGTCATTTCTAAGCAGCTCAGCTAAATTTACAAAATCATTTCTATGTGGCATGACATGTTGTATGCCCATACCCTTCTGGTTGTAGAACGAACACAGACAGGAAATATTATAATTCACTTTTTAGTGAATTATAATAGTAGGGATACTTTAAGTAAATTAGTGAGCTGCTTTCTTTCCACTCAGTTTTAGAAAAGGTACTGAAGTGACTTTTAAGAAACAAATGATGGGGCAAGCAGGTGGCATGGTGGTTAAGGCAGCTGGACTCCCTCATGGTTGACCATGGTTTGAGTTCCAGACCTGGTGGCTTGAAAAATCACACTGGGCATGTGTGCACACAAGCCCAAAATTCCAGGAGAATAATGGAGTAGAAAGGAGTGTGGTATGACCACCTCCCCGGGGGGTGATTTCTCACTTTCCCTTTCTCTGTCTCTCTCTGGTGAGTACCCATACCTTATGGCAAAAACCTAAAACAAAACAAAACAAAACAAAAAAGAAAAAGAAAAGAAGAGAAAAAGAAAGAAACAAAAAGAAAAGAAAAAAGAAATAAATAATTATCATATTATGCATTTCACAGAAATTTACTCCATTATCTTTTTTGTCACTTCCACAGAAATCAAGTTCCAGATGCCAAATGGGGCATAGGAGTAAAATGCCATTTCGGTAAGGCTGGGCCACAGGAGAAGGTGCTGGGTTTGTGTCCAGAGACCACTCTGAGTAAGCTGAGCACACATGTGTCCGTTAATGGGGCTGGCTGAAATGAGGTGGATTACAGAATCAAGACCCTATTGGGGGTGCTATCCCTCTGTGTCTTTCATGATCTGTCTCACTCATTCATGGGAAAAATACATAAATAAAAAAAAAGTTTCACTCACAGAGAGCACTGAGCTGACCGACTAGAGCAAACAAGTGATCTATTTTTCTTTTTATTTTAATCCCCACTTTTCTTCTATTGTTGGTCTATGTGCACTTGATTTTAGAGTGGCATTTTCTTAATCAAAATTGTTTATTAAACTGAAGCATATCAAGCAGATCTCTTTCCTTAAAGTAACTTGGTGGGGAGCCAGCAGGTGGCATGGTGGTGGTTAAGGCCTGGACTCCCACATGGCTGACGACAGTTCCAGTCCTGAACCTGTTGGCTTCCTATTGCTCTTTC
>NW_006159870.1:0-17175 GCF_000334495.1 Tupaia belangeri chinensis | reverse complement strand
TAATAATAATAATAATAATAATAATAAATAAAATAAAATAAATAATTATTAGAAAAATAATAACTTGATGGGATCACATAGAATTTATCTTACCTCCAGAGGAATGGATTGGTTTAGTGTTTGAGTATTTTTAGAAAATGTATTATTAAACTCAGGTCAGATAAAGTAACAAATGCTATATTTGGCTTAAATGAAATTAGAGAGGAAAAGTGACCTTAGTGACTACAGTTGCTAAAAATTATAATGTCACAAGTTGAGGACCAGCAGTTGGTGTAATGGCTATGTTGCTGGACTCCCTCCCATGTAGATGATCGAGGTCTAAGTCCTGGACCCGGTGGTTTAAACTCACACCGGGCGTGTGTGTGTGCGTGCCCAAGATGCCGAGAGGAGTGTGGAGGAGAAGGGATCAGGTTAGCGGCATGGCCATCCCCCCTGGGGAGTGATTTCTTGCTTTCTGTCTCTCTGTCTCTCTGTCTCTCTCTGTCTTTCTGGTGAGTGCACATGCCCTATAGCATAAAGCTCTCAAGAAAAAAAAATGAGAAAAATGTCACAAGTTATTCAATGATCTTGACATCAACAAGAGCGTGGGACTTTTTTAATAAATAGAATAGGAGTCGGGGCCAGCAGGTGTCATGGTGGTTGAGGTGCTGGACTTACCATGTGGCCGACTACAGTTCAAGTTCCAGACCTGAGGCTTACTTTCTCTCTTTCCTTCTCTCTCTCTCTCTCTCTCTCTCTCCTCTCATGAACTCATGGGAAAAAATAATAATGATAAATAAAATAAATAATTCTTAAAAATAAAAAGTAGAGTAGGAGTCTGGCTCTGTAGCAAATAAGGGAGCTGGATCCCACATGGAATCCCAGCCATCATAGATTTAAAAACCCATCAGACACATGCATGTGTGTGCACACCAACTTCCTACAGAATGGAGATGTGGAGAAGGGATTGCAAAGTTACCACATTCCATGGAGGAGAGAGGCACTTTCTCCTTTCCCTGTTTTTCTCTGTCTCTCTCAGTTGAGCGCACTTACATTCTAGCAATTTGAAGCAAAACAAACAAAAAAATGATGATGAATACAAATCATCCCTAAAGCCCATAATACATCATGCTGAATAATATTCCAATAAAAATGGGAAAAAAAATGAAACTTAAAATAGGTATGCACTTTGATGTACTTTGATTTGAATTTGTATTCTTTCTACCATTCCCTCTATCTAATAATAAATATTATTCTAGAAAATAAGAAAACCTCTTAAAAATGTATTTTAAATTTGATTTATAAACACACACACAAACACATAAACAAAATCAACAAAAAAAGATTCACCACAAAAATAGTGTCCTGCCACGTGATTTACCTAGCCAGATCATATGAGATTATCTTCTCCAGTTTGTTCTCTTGAGTCACCGTCAAGGCAAGTTGGACATCGTCTAAGAAGTCCGACGGGGACACCATACTGAAGAGATCTGTTTTGGAGGCTCTGGGAAGGGTCCCAACTCCCCAAATGGGCTTTCAAAAGACAACACCCAGACTCCAATAAAGCCATGAGTGACCCTCAATGGGACATCCAGCCCCGGTGAGCCCCCAGATGACTACAACTCCAACTGACATCTGGATGTAACTGCATGAGAGCAGATTAGCCAAGCCCTTGCTAGACGCTTGGCCCACAGAGTCATGAACAAGATCAAAATGAAACCTCTATTAGCTTGAGGTTCATTTTCTACACAGAACTAGAATAGGGACCCCAGCATTAATTCATGTAAATCTTAAATAGTTGACAAAACTAATGTGCAACTTTCAAAAAGAAAGTGCTTACTTTGGTTTTTTCATTCATTAATCTGTGAGCTGGGCAAACTGTTTTTTGTTTTGTTTTGTTTTTGTTTTCTGGGAAGCATGTGCAATTGTTGAGAGAAAGAGAATACAAGGGGAGTGGGGAGGGCAAGAGAAAGAGAAAGAACCCTCAGTGGTCACGCCACAATCCATTCTCCTCCATTTCTCCCTCTTTTTGGGATTTTGCACATGCATACACATGTGCACCACATATTTTTTAAGCCTCCAGTCTGAGACTTGAACAGTTAGCTATGTAAGATCCAGACCCCTTAACTTCCCACCATTTAACCCTAAAGTGTCATTTTTAATGCCTTGGATCCTTTGTCTATAAAGTGGGAATATCTGTTACTTAAGGTTGTTCAAATAAGAATACATGAAAAGTCCTTTTAAATGAGTGCATGTGTAAAATATTATTATTCTAGAATTAACTAAGCAAAAATTATGTTAACATATCCGAGTAGAGATTCTGTTTATGTGTTTGTGTGTTTTACAAATCAAACTTTAAAAATATTTTTAAGATGTTTTCTTATTTTCCAGAATAATATTTATTGTTAGATTGAGGGACTGGGTGGAAAGAATACAAATTCAAGTCAAAGTACATAAAAGCGTATGCCTATTTAAAGTTTCATTTTCTTTCCCATTTTTATTGGAATATTATTCAGCATGATATATTGTGGGCTTTAGGGGTGATTTGTATTCATCATAAAATTTTCCCTCAATATTATTAAAGCCCATTGTGGGATGCTTAGGACTGTCTAAAAGTCATTTATCATTCAGGATTTATGATCAAACCTCTGTTGGGCAGCTTCTGACACTTAGTCATATTTACACTTCTGGAAAGCAACAGAGTGAAGGCACATTAAGGAAGTGACCTTGATACTTTCATATTGTGCTAAATGTCATTAATGCTAGAACTTTTTCACATCAATCCTATCAAGAATCAACTGCTAACATAGCTTACAGGCTATATGTCTACATCTTATTTCTGTTTCCTTTGGATTGTGAGTGAGCTATTTGTCACAAGCATGGTCCTTGACGTGGCATCGCATTGTACTTTTAAAATCATTGACATTTACTAAGATCTTCTGAGTGCTGAAGGCTGCATTCTTCAGACTATATTTCCGGGAATTATGTGAGAACCTAGCTGGATATCTTTTTCTGTGCAAGGATGAGACTTGCTGTGCAAAGAGATTGGGGTATTTTCGTGAATAAGTCTGAAAGACTACCCAGGAAGAGATGGTGAGCTTCTCTGCCCAGACAAGTCTTTGTCATTTTCTATAGTCATAGATTACATAGGACAAGGAGGAGATGGCCTGAATGCTTGTTGTCCCAGTGAAATCACCAACCTAACATGTAAGTTGGTGGTTAGCAGTGCAGCGAGTCTATTGCTGTGCACTTAGCATATATGACTTTCTCTTTCTTTCTTTTTTTTTTTTTTGGAGAGGTTTTTGATATAGGGCATGTGTGCTCACCAGAAAGACAGAGAGACAGAGTTACAGAAAGTGAGAAATCAACCTCCTCCCCCATGGGGATGGCCACACCACAATCCCTTCTCCTTTTCCTCCATTTTCCTCTAGGAATCTTGGGCACACACGCACATGTGCCCAGTGTGTGCTAAAGCCACTGGATCCGGGACTCGAGCCATGGTCGACTACATGGGAGTTCAGTGATGTAGCCATTCTGCCATCTGCTGGTCTCATGACTTTCTCTTAAATAAACAAAATGATCTTTTGTGTAGACAAAGCCAGATCTCATATTGGAAGAGTAGAAATTATTTAAGAATTATTGTTTTCCAGCACTAAAGCCAATTCTTTATATAAAAGTACTTAAATTGTTAAACTTTTTTATACAAATTTATTCCATGAGTCAATGAAGACAAAAATTACACAGCATTTTGAGTTTCTTCAAAGTTGAATATTATTCACTTTTTTAAGGCTTATTTTTCTCTTTTCTCTTCTGCAGACCCTACCCACCAGCATCACCAGGGTCTTGTTCATAAACACCTCCATAGATTTTTATTTAAACACTACTAGGAATGCCCTCCCAGCTATTGAAGCCCTACTTTCCCTTTAATGCCCCATTCAAATGCTAATTTCTAAGTCTTCACTTAAGATCTCTAACCAAAAGGGTCTATTCCTTAAACATATCTTCATGGGGAATTGTTTAAACTTCTTCTCATGGATCTTATGGAAGTTTATTTACGCCTTTGTAAATGGTCAAATTTATTTTATTATCCATTATATATTATCAATTAAGTTAAAAATCGGCAGCATGTTAATCGTTGATGTTAATTGTGATGGGTCTGACATTTTGCCTGAATGTAAACTAACATATTTGCCTATTAGACTCATGAATACTGGAAGAAAACATGAAAATTCTGGGTCCAAGAAAAAGGACTTTATTACAGAGATGTGGCAGTAGTCAGAAGAACAAGTCTGCACTGCTTCTTGAATTCCAGTTCTCACAGAGTCCAAGAAGGACAAGTCAAGCCAGCATCAGAAATGGATTGCCTCCTGGAGAGGAACCTACCTGCAGAGTATCAAGTCTTTGTATTGAGCAGTAGGCTTATCTAATGTTGCCCTGGAGGAAGACACAATCTTTATTATACTGAACAGTAAATACAACCATCCTTCGCTCCAGAGGCAGCTCCCTTTTTTGTCATTCTACAAACAACTATGGAAAGATAGCCTGACACAAAGGTAGTCAATACCTCAGCTGGCAAGAATGAAGAAATGTTACAGACCCATGGAATATCACCTCCTGACCTTAGTTTTCTCAACAGGGTCTGCTCTTATTCTAGACTGTAAGCCCCTAGAGGGCAAGAGGAAAAACTTAACCACATTTCTTCTAGTTTTCACGAAACAAATGCTGTTTGTTCAAGAAAGTCTACTAGATCTTCTGAGTAAATAAAATGATATATCAGAGATGGTAATGCAATTGACCCTTGAGCTACATGGGGGTTAGGTCTCAATCCACTGCATGTAACTGTTGACTCTCCAAACCTTAACGACTAATAGCCTACTCTGGCCAGAGCAGAGCAGAGAGAGGAGAGAGAGCTGCCTGCCCCAGCCTGATATAGTTACCTCTGCCTCCACCCCAGCCCAGCGGCCACTGCCCCATCCATGGAGCAAGACAATTCCTGGAAGATCCAATTCACAGTCCTGCTGCTAGAGTCACACCTTGACAACCCCCCTCCCCAGCAGAACAGATTCACATAAGCAGCCCCACTCCTGCCACCCTCTTATGACCAGTGACCAATCATCTTCAGAGACAGTCGAAGACTTCATTCTCATCCCACTTCTCAAGTTCTCTTTGGCAACGTCTCCACTGCAGTAAAAGAAGACAACAGAATCCATACGTGAAAAAATACCAGAGGATGCCTGGGTATCACTGGAGCAATAGCGGTAAGAAGAGAACCCCAAGGGAGCCACCAAGAGCTGTGGGACCCAAAAGTCCTACCAACCTGGGACCACAGAGGATCAAGAGAGGAAACCTCTAGGACAGCACAATAGCTTGTGGAATCAATTTCTAAAACTCAGGAGAAAGGACGTAAGAAATCCAGCACAAAGCAACCTACTGCCCCTATGCCACCACTGGTTTCCCAGGAAGCCAGCTCCATCCATGAGAGATGAAGGTATCCTGGAATCAAGACTGCAGTTTGAGAATGCCTAGGCATGGAATTTGTGGCTGATTTCTTTATGGGGAGGGGAGGATATCTTGTTTTTAAAATATCTTGTTTTGTTTTTTAAATGTGATGTTAGGTCAAAAACAAACCAACCAAAAAAAACCTGTGTATGAGTGAACTTGCACAGTTCAGACTCGTATTGTTCAAGTGTGGACAGTAGTTTTCTTTCTTTCTTTTTTTTGGGGGGAGGGGAGAGGTTTTTGCTAGGGGGCGCGTGTGCTCACCAGACAGACAGAGAGAGACAGAGAGACAGAAAGCGAGAAATCACCCCCCGGGGGGGGGGGGAGGGCCACAGCGCCATCATTTTACGATGGCCACGCCGCAATCCTTTCTCCTCCATTCTCCTCTCGGGATCTTGGGCATGCATGCACAGTGCCTGGCGTGAGTTTTAAGCCACGGGGTCCAGGACTCGAACTACAGTTGACTACGTGGGAATCCAGCAACTTAGCCATTACACTAACTGCTGGTCCCTGGACAGTAGTTTTTAGAGAGAGAACTCTGCTTGTATCTTCATGAATTGAAACCACTGAGAATATGCAGTCATCCCTCACTGTCTGTGTGAGGGTTGGTTCCAGGAATCCCCACAGACACCAAAATCCATGGATCTTCAAGTCTCTTATGTAAAATCGCATGGTACCTGTGCACTTCCTCTTGTATACATTAAATCTCTAGGTTGTTTATAATACCTAACCCATGTAAACACTATGTAAATTGCTGTGCTGTAATATTTCCTTATTCGTATTATCTTATTGTTTTCTATTTTTTTAAAAAATATTTTTGATCTACAGTTGATTGAATCTGCAGTTGTGGAACCTGTAGCTAGAAGGCTGATTGCATGCTTATTTTGACAATACAGTCTCCCTATTTTACAAAGACTTTTCTCTTTGGGGATGACTTAACTCTACTTAACTCTCAAGCTTTCCAAATCCTATTTTATCCCGTCCCCTGATGCAAACACAGTGTCTTCCTACTTTATTTTTATTATTTAAGGTTTTTGCCATAGGGTATATGTGCTCACCAGAGAGAGACATAGACAGTGAGAGGGGAAACGAGAAATCATCCCCCATGAGAGATGGCCACAGTACAATCTCTTCTCCATTCTCCTTTCAGGATTTTGGGCACACACACACATGCACCCAGAGTGATTTTCAAGCCACCAAGTTCAGAATGTGAACTGTGGTTGGCCATGTGGGAATCCAGTGCTTTTACTAAACACCATGCCTCCTGCTGGCTCCTCTAGTACTCTCTTATCCCTGTGCTTGCTATCAAGACCAGATTCTAGGAAAGGAGTGAGATCCATTTGCACCAGGGTATAAGTGACTAATTACAGCTTAGTATTATTCATCTAGAATTGTCAACAAGTTAAACAACAACAATAAATTTAAATTGTGAGAATATGGGCAATCACTAGTATCCATAATAAAAAGAAATTGGGAGCTGTTATTCCTGTAATTGTACATTCACAGCACACTGATGAACATCCACCCTACCTACATATAAATATAAGCTTGAGAGGGACCAGCAGGTGGTATGGTGGTTAAGGTGCTGGACTCCCACATGGCTGAACAAGTACATGGTTCAAATCCTGGACCTAATGGCTTAAAAGTCATGTCAGGCACGTGTGCATGTGTGCCCAAAAGACGTTGCAATATAGCCATCCTCCCTGGGGGGAGAGGGTGATTTTTCACTTTCACTCTCACTGTCTTTTTTTTTTGCCTCTCTCTGGTGAGCACATGCACCCAATAGCAAAAAGCTGAAAACATAAATAAGATTGAGGAATGGGTACTAATAGTCTAAGGAAGTAACCTAATATGTAAATAGCCTGAGAGTACAAATATAGTATTTTGGTTATCTTGTAAGATATAGCTCTGCTGTTTGAAAGCTAACACAAAGCAATGTAGAATGCTTGTTTTGTCAAGGCAAACATTTAATACACCCTTTTGTCTAAAGAAAAACTTTTACATAGCCCCAAATATTTTTCTTTCCAATTTAATCCTTCCTTTAAACACTGACAATGCCAAGAGAGTTTGACTAGAACAATAATAGTCAAAGATCAAAGTGGAATGTGATTATCTTAAGGAAGAAATATGCCAAGTATGATTGGTTACTAGATGGATTTTATAAAAGTTTTTAAAAATTCCTGCGAATCTGGGAACCAGCAGTTAGCGTAATGGCTATGTCACTGGATTCCCACGTAGTCGACCACGGTTTGCATCCCAGACCCGGTGGCTTAGAACTCACGCCAGGCGCGTGTATGTGTGTGCCCAGGATCCTGAGAGGAGAATGGAGGAGAAGGGATTGTGGTGTGACCATCCCCCCGGGGGGTGATTGCTCGCTTTCTGTCTCTATGTCTCTGTCTGTCTGGCGAGCGCACGCATCCTATAGCAAAAACCTCTCCAAAAAAAAAAAAAAAAAAATTCCTGCGAATCCACATTATATTTAATGGAGCACTTGTATGGAAGTTGCCAGAACTCTCCAAAATGCCTCAGGAATGTGTCATTTTGAAACTATACATATGGAGATGGGTGTGAAATTATGGAACATTATGCTAGCTGAATATTTATTTCAAAATATCAGACCTCCTATTGTCTATGCCTAACAGTATCCCAATATTCAGATCCCAGTTCAAAGTTACCACCTTAAAGAGGACTTCACTGATCACCCACCTAAATCTTCATCTGTTTTCCAGCAGTCAGTCTGAAATGACTGCGTGGTGTATGTGTTTATTGATAGCTTCCTTTCTTCTCCTTCTCTCTCCCTGGCCCCAGCACATGAGACTTGCAGGAACAGAGGGTTTGTCTGTTTCTTCATAGCTATATCCCCATTCCTAAAACAGTTTCTGAGACATGGGGGGTGGGGGAAATCAATAAATACTCAAAGCAAGAACGGATCCATTATTTTACTCCTTTGGGGCCGCATTTGGTTGTGAGCTTTCAGTTCTTGGTATCTACATGTTTCTCGGTAGTTGTCAATTGTTCTCAGCAGAGCACTGCCAAATTTGCTTTCTTAAAATGCATAGATCACAGGCAAAACACTTACTGCTCAGCTAAAGAGAAAGAAGGGTTTTGTTTTCTATTTCATTTTGTTTTGCTAGAGGACGAGTGGGCTCAAGAGAGAGAGGATAAAGCATTCCCCACGGGGATGGTCATTCTGAATTCTTTTCTTCCATCCTTCCTTCCCCTTGGGGTTTTGGACGCACATGCGCACAGGCCCAGTGTGTTTCTCCCGCAGCTGGGTATGCTGGGTATAACTCAAACCACCCAGCGGCCATGTGGGATCAGGCTGCCTTATCCATTAGGCCAAGGAGTCAGCCCAGAAAGAAGGTCTTTTCATCCTTTTCTCTCACAGGTACTGTGGTTTCCTCTTTCTACTGCTATTGCTTCACCTTAACCTCCTTAAAAAAATTTTTTTAGGGATCAGCAGTTAGCGTAATGACTATGCCCCTGGACTCCCACGTAGTCGACCGCTGTTCGCATCCCGGACCTGGTGGCTTAAAACTCACGCTGGACGCGAGTGCGTGCGTGCACAAGATCCCGAGCGGAGAATGGAGGAGAAGGGATTGCAGCGTGGCCGTCCCCCCGGGGAGTGATTTCTCGCTTTCTGTCTCTATGTCTCTCTCTGTCTGTCTGGCGAGCGCACACGCCCTATAGCAAACAAACTCTTAAAAAAAAGAAAAGAAAAAAATTTTTTAAAAGAGTACAGTAGTAACCCCTTATCTGCAGGACATATGTTCTAAGACCCATAGTAGAGGCTGAAACTACAGATGGTACCAAACCCTATATATAATATTTCGTTTTGTTTGTTTGTTTTAATCTGACAACCCAGGTAGCTACTAAGTGACTAACAAAGAGGGGTCATAGAGAGTATGAATACCTCGAACAAAGGGATTACTCATGTCCCATGCATGACAGAACAGGCCAGTGTGAGAATTTATCATGCTACTCAGAACTTATGTTTTGGTCAGCCTGGGGGTTGTGGCCAAGGCAGCTGAATCCCACACAGCTGACCACGCAGTCTGAGTCCTGGACTCAGCAGCTTGAAAAGTACATTGGGACGTGTGCATATGTGTCCAGAATCTAGAAGGGAGGAAGAGATGGAGAAGGGGTTATAGTGTAACCATTGTTATTATTAGTAGTAGTATTCCTATGGGAGTGCTCTCTCACTTTCCCCGTTTTTCTCTCTCTGTTTCTCTCTCTGGCAAACATCCTCTGGCAAAAATGAGTCACATCAAATTTCAAACTATTTAGGTCAAATCATGTTTCATTTTGTCCTGCCTTTCTGAAACTAGGCAGAATTCTAATAAGTATTTTTGGAGGGAGCCATGTATCCTACTCACTATGCATCCCAAAAGGATATATGTACTTTTTTTGGGTATTATTTCTAGCGCAAACCATGTTTCCATTCACCCTTTTCTCTCACCTGCTCCTGAAATCCTGCTCATTTCACATTTTGTACAGAAACAGATTTCCTGAAGGAAAAATCAGGGAGCTGGCACCAGCTGTTAACAGGGAGGTTGACCTAGGAAAGAGCCACACATTTGCAAGTTGCAGGTGTAATCCATCTCCCGGTAGATAACTGTCTGTTTCCCTCTGTGTCCCTAGGGTTTTTCTAATTCATCTTGCAGATCAAACCTAGTTACTCAGAACCTGGGGTGTGTTTGTGAAGGACAGAGAAGGGTATATTTAGGGGGAATGAATGCTTCCTGACACATACAGGAACAGTTACTTAATGATGGCAAATCATTCTTCATTTTCCTGCAAGCTTTCCTTCTTTTTTCTCTATTTATCTACATTATTGTGTGTATGGCTTTTTTCTAACAATAAAGGAAGTAGCATTGGTTTTCTTGTCCTGTTTTTCTCTTCCTACTCATCTAGTACGATCTCCCTTTTCTCTTCACTAAACCTAAAGCAATAACATTCCTATACAGTCTCTACATGGCCCCAGCAAGGGCTCTGTTGATTGCTCATTAGATTGAGTTGCGAGTAGAAAGACATCTTGAGAATGATTAGGGAAGTTTTCTTATTTTGCCAGCCCTCAAGTACTGAGCTGAAGAAAATCGAGGACCAGAAAAGCTGACTCATCTCTACTTAACTGTTACAGGCCAAATAAATACTAAAAAGAAGGCCTGACAGGAAGTCTCAGCTGAGACTGTTGCATTTTCCTTGAAATGGAAGTAATCAAGTAAATGGGACATAAGACCTGATTATTTTGATTTATAAGAATTCCTCCCTCAATTCATAAAAGTATGTATTCATATGGTGCTGAAAATGATTCAAAATTTTTATTTTGGACTGAGAAAGTGAACAAATCAAGCAATTTGCAGTATTATATCGAAGTCATGCTCCAGTGTAGCATTTTCAGAATCATTGTCTTTAGTTTCTACTCTATGAAAAATCAAGAGAAAAGTTTGGTTTCGCAAAACCTTGTTTTATAGTTTTATCTCACAATGATACCATCATATCACACACAGACATGGTGATATAATCAAACATCAAAGAACTCAGCTGAATGCCTCGTTGTCATTTTCTGCCTAGTCCATGTAAAACATCCAGTGGCCTGGCCACAGTGGCCCTGAGATGGCTCAATGCTCTACAATACAGAAAGTCATATAGAAGACTGGGGTTCAGTTTCCAGCTTGGCCTGTGTATCCTAGGCTCATGGGACTGTGATTCTGGCTGGTTAGAAAAGAATGGAGTGGGACAGCAGGTGGTATAGTGGCACTGGATTCCTATGAGGTTGATCATGGTTCGAGCCCTGGACCCAGTGACTCGAAACTCATGTTAGGGGCATGTGTGTGCATGCCCAAACTCCTGTGAGAAGAATGGAGAAGGAATTATGGTACGGCATGGCCATTCCCTCTGTGGGGGATGATTTCTTGCTTTCTGTCTCTGCCTCTTTCTAACTCTCTGGCAAGCACACACACCCTATAGCAAAAATCTCTTATAAAAAAGAAAAAGAAAAGAAAAGGATGGGGAGGAATCATGGTGTGAGGCTCTGTTGAGGTGCTTGTCTCTCTGTATCTCTTCCTCGTTCTCTCAATAAACTTTTTTTTTTTTTTTTTTTTTTTTAAGAAGTGCATGCATGAGAGAAGCACCCTTGACAAGCTTTTCCTCATTCTCTCAATAAACTTTTTTTTTTTTTTTTAAGAATCACCTATGTTAGGTTATTTATCAGGCAAGCAAAAACATTTGTACATTTAAATAATAATAATTATTGTTATGAACAAACATGTAAAGAAAGAAAAACTCGGCTTTATCACGTTTAGAAACTTTGAGCAGTTCTGTGTAATAAAAACATTTCAAATGAATATACAGATAATTAGTCTTCTTTTTTTTACCACTTTGAAACAAAACAAAACAAAATGATACATGAAGACACATAAACACTCAGATATACATTTTCACCAGATATTATCCCCTTGAAACAAAACAAAATAAAATGATACAAGAAGACACATAAGCCCTCAGATATACATTTTCACCAGATATTATCCAATCATTGTCTCAATCTCTCCGTAGCAGTAAGAACCTTGTCTTTCTGAAATATAACCTAATGTCTGACAATCTGAAACAAAACAAAACAAGAGACGGATTCTAATGTCATGAAGGATACCTTCCGATCTAACTATCAAATGTAGACTGAAATCAAGTAGAACACTATTCCATATCAATGTATATCTTTTCTAAAAATAAGAGTTGACAATTGCATGGTCATCTTTCATCAAATTTGGCAGAAAAAAAAATCCAATCCAAATATTTCAAAGGAATTCTACCTGTCTCTTTTTACAAAAAGTTCTTGGAAACCCATCAATGACAAGAAATATCTCTCAAGCCCTCCCTCAAACACTGTCACATTTACCAGGTGACATATTTCTTCTTTTTCACATAACTTACCTGACACAGGAGCGTATCAGCAATATACTACAGGGAAGATAATTGGAATCAAGAAAGCTAATCCACCTTTCTGCTTCAACTGTCAGAGAAAAAAAAAAATGAAGTCACAGCAAATACTTTTAAAAGCACAACAGTAGAATGTCAATTTCCTGACTCAGCAACCCAAACAAAAATGGCAAATCTATTCACAAAGCTGTGAGGATCTGCCACATCTGGTATTCGGTGGTATAATGTGCTTTCATAGCTTACTTAAATGGAAGTTTTAAGAACGAAAGATGTTACAGGCCCCTTGCTCTAACCTCGAGGTAAGGATTTGATACACTGCACAAGGATGTACTGTCCAGCACATTCAGATCAGTTAAAGTGTAAACCAAGTATTTTGGACTAACATGGCAAAAGTTTTAGAAAAGTAATTCCAAGCCCTAGAAAAGACAATGATTTCTGTAGGACACTTGTATAAAAACAATACCATCTGGCCACAAAGTTCATCAAGAAAATAAAATGGGGGACCAGCAGATGGTTTAGTGGCTACATTGCTGGACTCTCATGTAGTCGACTGTGGTTCCAGTTCCTGACTTAGTGGCTTAAACTCACACAGGGCATGTTCCCAAGAGGAGAATGGAGGAAACTGGATTGCTGCGTGGCCTTATCCCCTGGGGGTTGATTTCTGGGATCAGCAGTTAGCCCAATGGCTATGTCGCTGGACTCCCATGTAGTCAACCACAGTTCAAGTCCCAGACCCAGTGACTTAAACTCATGCCAGGCGTATGTGTGTGTGTGCCCAAGATCCCAAGAGGAGAATGGAGGAGAAGGGATTGTGGTGTGACCATTCCCTCTGGGGGGTGATTTCTCGCTTTCTATCTCTCTGTCTCTGTCTTTCTGGCTAGTGCATGCGCCCTATAGCTAAAACCTCTCCAAAAAATGAAAAAAAAAGTAAAATGGACCTATGTAAATCTTAACACAATGATATTCACACACCCTGTCTTCTTTATGCAGTATGCAAAAGCACTGTGCTGATTATAGAAATTTTCCTATTTGAGAAACAAACAAACAAAAAATCCGACTTCATAAATATGTTTTTATTTATGTCATGTCAGGAAGTGAATCTTTGAAAGTATAAGTTATTTTGCCAAGGACAACTCTTGCAAAGTATTCCTCCTTTTTGTCTCTGTTCTTTCCTTCTTTCCTTCCTTCTTTTCTCCTTCCCTCCCTTCTTTCCTTCCTTCCTCCTTCCCCCATTTCCTTTTTTCCTCCCCAGGAAGTCCCTGACTTAGGAACTAACCCACTCCACCAAGATGTTGTACATAGTATTCTAAAAGTTGAAGGATTTTTTATCTCTCAAGGGAGAGAAAACATTTAAATATCTGCTGGGCTAGCAGCCATTGCCTGAATAAATGCTCCTCTGTAGGTGGCAGACAATGGCAATGGGGCAGTAGTGAGACTAGCAACCAGCTGCTACACCCCAGGCAATGCCCCTCACCTCTGCTCCATCCCACCATCTGCTGCTTTCTACATGACTGGGTAAGGAGAAGTGGGATTAAAGTCGAAGGTGATTTGTGAATGTCTGGAAATTAAATTAAAAAGAGAGTTCAAATTCTTTTATGTTCCACTTTTACACTACTTTATTTAGAGGGGGAAAATCTAGGGAAAAGATTTTTACATGGAAACTTGAGATTTAATATTTTATAGGCTGGGGTAGAATTCTGCCTACTGTCAAGATGCTATGCTATTATCACACTTGTGGAAAACACCTGAGGCATGAATTCTTGCAGACTAATTCACAGCCTGTCACATCTTACTACTTAATTGTCATATGCTGATATAAACAGAGACCATTTTTGTCACTAATAAATGTGCTTTTATTATGGAAGCTTTAATGTAATTAATTCTATCTCTAATTTCAGGAAAGTAAGATCTGTTTACCCAGAGGTACCACAAATATAGTAAGTAAATCTGACCCCTTGTCCTTTAAAGTACCCTCATCAATACTTAGTTACTACAACACAATCTACTTTTGCAAAATCTCAGTTTGACTGTCTTCAACATTGCTTCATATGAGTTTTATTGCTTCCTTCCTCTCTTCTTTTATATGCAAACATCTATTGATTTCCTACTGAGGTGAAAGCATTACATTTGGACCTGGGGAGACGATACTTAACACGGAAATAGTTCTCTGTCTTGGAGGCTAGGAAGGACAATAACAGCAGTAATGACTTAGTGTGATAAATGTTTTGTTGGGGGGTATGGAGTAGCTGCTAAGGGAACTTTAGGGAGAGAAACTTGTCTGGATTAAGGGAGTTAGGGCAAAAGCATCTGTCCTATAATAGTGATAAAGTTTAAGGCAAAAGATGGAGGGTATAGAGGAATTATCTGGCAAAGGGGATATGGTTGGAGATAGAGCATAGGCAGTGGAGAATTGTGAAAATGGGATTGATGTGCCAGAGCCATATTATGACACATTTTCAAATTATATTAAAGATTAGCCCTAGATCCAATTGTTAAGAAATCCTGTGTTATCACATTTGATTGCTCTCGCTAGAGTTTAGAGAATGGGTCAGAGAAGTGCTATGGCTAGAGGTAAGATGGTCAGTTAGGTAGTTACTGTAACAATCTACATGAAAGAAAATGATGAGCAATTGAAGGAATTGAGGGAGAAGATAAAGAAAAATAGATGGACTTGAAATTATAAGCAGTAAAGTAGATTCTAGGATTGATTCTGTTTGGGTGACAGAGAACTGAGTGTTAAGGTTTTTGTGTACCTGATAGGTGTTGCCATTGCACCATGACAGAACTGCATTTGGTGAAAAAAAAAAAAGAGTTTAATTTGTACCTGATGAATTTGGGATGACTGTGGAACCACCCCAATGGAACTTTCCAGTAGATATGTTGGTCTTTGAGCCCAAAGTTTCACAGAGGAGGCAGGGAGCAGGAGAAACAGATCTGGGAATCATCACTACCTAGCTAGTGGAGCCACGGGAGTAGATGAGACAACCAAGGGAGTGTGTGGAAGAAGATAGGGCCTAGAATAGAATCTGGAGGGAAACACACATTCAAAGTAAAGGCCCACAATGAGAAATCTGAGAAGTATACAGAGGAGCAAAAGCAAAACCAAGAGTCACCACGGAAGCATTCTGGGTTTGGCACATTCTCTTTGCTGTGTGTTTCAATGACCCCTGGTCTGCACGTACACAATAGTGACAAGACTGATGTAGAATTCAAGTACATGCAAAGATAAAAGATTTAATGAGAAGGCACATATTCAACTCCCCCATCTCCTCTTGTTCTCAACTCAACTCTGCCCTGGCAGACTGACCCCTTCAACTTTCTCTCCAGTCAACAGCGGCAAGAGATTGAGGGCAGGATGAGAGACACTAGGATATTATTCACAGTTCCCTCCATGCTTCAGTACCTGTTTCTGCACTGACCTGAAGTTTAAACCTTTCTCCAGGGTCCCTCCTCTTCAGGCCCAATGTCCTAGGTCTCTGGAAACATTAATTCTTCCCCTAGGACACCAGGTGGTATCTCTCTCTTATGTCTAGTTCACACTTTTGTAAGTAGTTCCTTTATATAACAAAATCTGTGTTTCTTAAGTAGTTGCTCATGAAAGTTCCCAGTGTTTTCTTCAATACAAAGGTGTTTACATGCACCTAACCTATCCTCATTTGCAAGACCTCAATCCTTCTGCCTAAACTTTGAATTCCAACCTTTCTTACTTCCCTAGCAATCTCACATCATCATTGACGTCTTCTGTACCCTGAATTTTTTACTTTCCCCTTTCTACAGGATCTTTCTCATTAACTTTGAACATGTTCAGTAATCTGATGTTAAGGAAATGCAGCCATCTTTTGATTCTTTTTTGGTAAGATTATGCATTTAAATTTATTTATCATTATAATTGTTTAAAAAAAATTTTTTTTTTTTGGAGAGGTTTTTTCGCTATAGGGCACGTGCGCTCGCCAGCCAGACAGAGAGAGACATAGAGACAGAAAGTGAGAAATCACCCCCCAGGGGAGATGGCCACGCCGCAATCCCTTCTCCTCCATTCTCCCCTCAGGATCTTGGGCACGCACACACACGCACCCGGTGTGAGTTTTAAGCCACCGGGTCCAGGATGCGAACTGTGGTTGACTACGTGGGATTCCAGTGACATAGCCATTACGCTAACTGCTGGTTCCTTTTTTTTTTTTTTTTTTTAATTTGACCAGAGAGAGACAGAGAGAAGAGAAAGGGAAAGTAACAAAGCCAGCCACAGGTCTGAGACTCGAGCAATGGTTGAGTGTGTGGGAGTCCGGTGCCTTAACCATAATGCCACCTGCCGTCCCCGCCATCCTTTGATTCTATTCACTTCTTTCCCACTATCTCTTTGTTCTCTCTTCACCAGCAATACTGAAGTTATTTTTATTTACTTTTTTATTCCTCAACTTTTTACTCTTCAGCTCACTCCATCTGGCTTCTGCTCTAAGTACGTCCTAAAAAATAGTCCTCGTTAAAGTCATTTTGATTTCTGTGCTCCTTAATTCAATGGGTATTGTTAAAAGACAAATAAGTCAGTCAGTTTAGTAGAGTTCTTTTGTTTTGAGAGAGAGAGATTTTTGCTATAGGGCATGTGCACTTGCTGGAGAGACAGAGAGACAGAAAACAAGAACTCAACCCCCAGGGGTATGCCCACATCACAATCCCTTCTCCTCCATTCTCTTCTTGAGATCCTGGGCATACAAACATACGCGCCTGGTGTCCAGGACTTGCACTGTGGTCGACTACATG
>NW_006159869.1:34442-34742 GCF_000334495.1 Tupaia belangeri chinensis | reverse complement strand
GAAAAGTGGCAGGATACAAAATTAGTTCTAAAAATCTGTACCAGAGGCCCTGCCTATGGGACAGTGAGGCAGGGTCCTCCGCCCAGCTCCAGTCCTGACATTCCCAAGCCCAGAGACCCCCATCTATGTCAGCCCAGAAGGCCTTTTATTTTTTTCACTTCTTCTTTCATTGGTTAATTTCACACTTCTCCGTACCAGACAGTACTGCCCCCAGATCTACAGCAGACTTCACTTCCTTCTCCAGACCCCTGGCCTAAGGAACTCTGGGGCAGAGTCCACTCCTCCAGCCCCAACCATCGC
>NW_006159869.1:33564-34312 GCF_000334495.1 Tupaia belangeri chinensis | reverse complement strand
CACTTGCATCCAGCGCTATGCCACCTGCTGGTCCCAGACTCTGCAATTTAAACACACTAGTATTCAAACTTGGATTATTTGGCCCTCACTGGGATATTTTGCAATGTCTGAAGTTTTTTTTGGAGGTGGGTAAGGTTTGTGAATTGGGAAGCTACAGCCATCTGATGAGTGGGACTGAAGGATGCTTCTCGGCATCCTGCAATGCACAGAACAATCTCACAAAGAATGACCTGGACCTCACCTTCACTAGGGCCAAGGTTCAAAAACCCTGTTTTAAATAAATGTCCTCCATGAAGTGATTGACACAATGTATTGCAATTGGAGTCAGAAGAGTTTAGTCTGGGTCCTGCACCTCCTATCTTACCACGTTTGAAAGCCACTGAGTAAACACCTTATGTTTTTGTCTTAGAAGAATTATTCATTTAATTTTATTATTAATTTATTTTATTTTAATTTGATGTGTGTGGGGGGAGACAAAGAGGGAGAGAAAGTGAGAGAGCAAGCCACCAGGTCTGGGACTCGAACTTAGGTCAACCACATGGTGTCCAGTGCCGTAACCACTATGCCACCTGCTGGTCCGTACATCTTATTTTTTCATTGTGCTGCACTTGTCTGCTTGTTCAGCAAGTATGGCTGTACCATTTTACACCATTGAGTGTAAGACGCATGTGTGTGTGCTAGTTTGATTTGGGCAGTGAGCCACTCTTGTGTACAGCGCATTGAGTGAAAGGAGCTAATTCTGCTCGGC
>NW_006159869.1:0-4206 GCF_000334495.1 Tupaia belangeri chinensis | reverse complement strand
AGCCACAGGAGTCCACAGCCTCCATGTAACTTTTGGTTCAACATTTCTGTTAGCCTGCTTCATACGCCAAATAAAATTCCACTTTCCATCAAACCGCCATTTCAGATTTGAAGCAGCAGCATGATACTGGCATTTCCTGGATGTAGTATGATTATTCCTCTACGTCCCGATTTATTGATGAGGATCTTAATTCTCAGCATTAACAGTACAACTGACTTCCAATCAGTAAGGCCCAATAAACTTTGGGAGAGAATAATCAATTTAATTTAGCCCTCATTATCAACACTTCATTAGCAGCTCTCCTAGTAACTATCACATTCTGACTATCAATACTCAACCATGGAAAAATATAGCCCTTAGGAATGTGTATTTGACCCAATAGGCTCTGCCCGCTTATCCTTTTCAATAAAGTTATTTCTGGTTTTATAGCATTCCTGCCATAGCTTTCCTGCCATTTGACATAGAAATCACCCGTTTACTCCCTTTACCCAGGGCCATCCAATCAAAGACCCTTATAACTATACTTGCAATAGCACTACTCCTAATTTCAATTCTCGCCCTAGATTTAGAGTATGAATGAATACAAAAAGGGTTATATTGAGCTGAATATAGTGATTAGTTTAATAAAAAAACAAATGATTTTGACACATTAGACTATGATTGATCTTAATCACTAACATGCCCTCCATCTGCATTAATATTACTCTGGCCTGGGACCAGCAGTTAGCGTAATGGCTATATCGCTGGACTCCCACATAGTTGACCGCGGTTCACGTCCCAGACCCGGTGGCTTAAAACTCACACCGGGCGCGTGTGCATGTGTGCCCAAGATCCCAATAGGAGAATGGAGGAGAAGGGATTGTGGCGTGGCCACCCTCCCCCTGGGGGGGGGGGATTTCTTGCTTTCTCTCTCTCTGTCTCTCTCTGTCTTTCTGTCGAGTGCACCCGCCCTAGAGTGAAAACAAACTAACAAAAAATATTATTCTGGCCTTTGCCACATCCTTACTGGGACTTCTACTCTTTTGATCCCACCTGATATCTGCCCTCCTATACCTACAAGGCATAATCTTATCATTATTTCTACTATCCTCATTACTTGTAGTAAATAATCACCACATTCTAACAGTCATACTACTCATCATCCTATTAGTTTTTGCTGCTTGTGAAGCAGCTGTACGATTGGCCCTACTCGTAATAGTCTCAAACGCCTACTGCCTGGACTATGTATAAAGCCTTAACCTCTTACAATGCCAAAAATCATCCTACCCACAGTCATGCTCATCCCACTTACACGACTATCTGAAAATAACAAAATCTGAATTAACACAACTTTACACAACCTTTTAATTACCCTAGTAAGCTTATCACTACCAAATAGCAGACAGCAGCCTTAATTTCTCCCTAACCTTCTTCTTTGACCCACTATCAACACCACTATTAATTATAATCACCTGACTCTCCCCATTAATAATCATGGCAAGCCAACACCACCTAAGCAATGAATCAATCACACAGAAAAAATTATATATTAGCATACTTATTATACTTCAGTTTTTCCCTATCATAACATTCACCGCCACAGAACTAATCCTACTTTATATCCTATTTGAAGCCATACTCATCCTACCCTAGTCATTATTACACGATGAGGTAACCAAACAGAACGACAATGCAGGAACTTACTTCCTGCTTTACACCGGTAAAGGATCACTACCACTGCCGGATCCCTGGCTCCCTGGCTCCTCAGCTCCACACCCGCCTGATCCCACCCAGACCTCCCAGCTCTCCACCCTCTGGACCCCCGGACCCCAGGTCCCCGCTGGCCTGACCTCCTAGCTGCCTGATACATGGCCCCCCACCCTCGCTCACCACCCTGCTCCTGGTAGGAACTGTGTGCACTGGAGTCTCGCAGATGATGGTGGTGGAGTAGCCCAACACGTATGGGTGAGCTGCAGTGGTGCGTCTGGCGGGGCGGGCACGGGCACGGGCCTGGCCCTGGCCGTGACCCTGACCCTGGCCCTGACCCAGACCCACCTCCTGTTGAAGGCTGAACAACTCATTTCTGCCTTAATCTATTTACAAAATGTAATAGGAACACTTTAACTTTCCATTAATCACCCTACTCCACAAACCCCTGCCAATATCCTGATCTAATGACCTGCTATGACTAGTCTGCATGATGGCCTTTATAGTTAAAATACCACTATGTGGCCTACACCTATGACTCCCCAAAGCTCACCTAGAGGCCCCAATTGCAGGTTCAGTAGGTCTGGAGGCTATATTACTAAATCTCGGTGCATATGGCATAATACGTATTGTAATTATATTAGACCCATTAACAGAATTTATAGCCTACCCGTTCCTTCCTAATCCTATCTATATGAGGAAGAATTATAACAAGCTCTATTTGCCTCTACCAAATGGACCTGAAATCACTAATTGCCTACCCCTCCATAAGTGACATGGCTCTAGTAACTGTAGCAATCATAATCCAAACACCATAAAGCTTCATAGGGCAACAGCACTCATAGTAACACATGGACTAACATCCTCCGAGGGATTTTGGTTAGCCAATTCAAACTACCAACGAGTGCACAGCCGAACAATACTACTAGCATGCAGTCTGCAAACTATATTACCTCTCAGCATTCGGATGACTTCTAGAAGCTTATCCAACCTGGCCCTTCCATCACTCACACACCACAGCAGCAACAGTAAACCATCATTTGCACAAGGAAGCAGCTTAATACTTACACATTTACTTCCCCTCCTCCTCCCAATACTAAAACCAAGCATTATTATAGGCCCTACTTTCTATAACTATAGTTTAAACAAAACATTAGATTGTGGATATAATAATAGAAGTTCAAATCTCCTTATTTATGAAGAAAGATTGCATGGACTGCTAACTCAATGCTCCCATGTATAACAACATGGCTTTCTTACTTTTAAAGGGTAGTAGCAATCTGTTGGTCTTAGGAACCAAAAAATTGGTGCAACAGCAAATAAAAGTAATAAACATATTCTCACCTGTAATCACAACATCACTCATTATCCTAATTATCCCTATTATCACCACCCTGACAAGTATATACAAATGCCATATATACACTTACTACATAAAGACAGCTGTCTCCTACGCCTTCTTTTTTTTTTTTCCCTTTTTTGGAGAGGTTTTTGCTATAGGGTGTGTGCACTCACCAGAAAGACAGAGAGAGACAAAGAGATAGAAAATGAGAAATTACCCTCCAGAGGGGATGGCCATGCTTCAATCCCTTCTCCTCCATTCTCTTTTGATCTTGGGTATGCATGCACATGTGCCCGGTGTGAGTTTAAGCCACTGGGTCCAGGACTCGAACTGCGGTCGACTACATGGGAGTTGAGCAACATAGCCATTACGCTAACTTCTGGTCCCTCTTCTGCCTTCTATATCAGCATAATCCCAACCACCATATTTGTTTACACTGGACAAGAAACAGTCATCTCTAACTGACACTGGGTAAACTACAAACTCTAAAACTATCCCTAAACTTTAAGCTAGTTTACTCTTCTATGATATTTATCCCAGTGGCACTATTCATAACGTGATCCATCATAGCATTTTCCATGTGATATATACAATCAGACCCTAACATCAACCGATTCTTCTTATATGTACTCACTTTCCTTATTACAATAATCTTAGTATCAGCAAACAACCTGTTCCAACTATTCATTGGGTGAGAAGGAGTAAGAATTATATCATTTATTTTAATTGGGGGGTGGTATTCATGATCAGACGCTAACACAGCAGCCCTACAAGCCATCCTATATAACCATATTGGAGACATCGGATTTATCCTAGCCATAGCTTGATTCACAACCAATCTTAACACCTGAGACCTACAACAAATCTTCTGACTTAGTGACAAAACAAATTTAATCCCACTCTGTGGCCTACACCTAGAAGCCACTGGCAAGTCAGCCCAGTTTGGCCTTCACCCCTGATTGCCCTCAGCAATAGAAGGACCAACACCAGTATCTGCACTGCTGCAGTCAAGCACAATAGTAGTAGGGATTTTCCTTCTAATTCGATTCTGTCCCCTATTAGAACAAAACAAAACAACCCAGTCAATAGCCCTATACCTAGGAGCCATCACTACCCTATTTACAGGTATCTGCACACTAACACAAAACAACATTAAAAAAAAATTGTAGCATTTTCCA
>NW_006159868.1:31368-32322 GCF_000334495.1 Tupaia belangeri chinensis | reverse complement strand
GTCAAAGCTTGTCTTAGGGTACATGCCACTTGCTACTGCGTAATGGTTATCTCGCCATCTCCCAGCTGCATGGTGAACCACAAGGCAGGATTCTTGTCACATGATCCCCACAGCATCTAGGATAGTAATGAGTAATGAACAGAGAGGGTCTGAGTTCAGGGCATGAGTAACAAGTTGACTGAACACAGTTTCGAGTCTGAGGCATGAAACTTAAGGTGGAACACAGAGAAGGAAGAAAACAGAGTCATTCAAGAGAACATTTATGGTAGATAGAAAGTGATTACCTTAGCCTAGAGACCCAACGGAAAAAAAGAGAAAGAGGGGCCAGATGGTGGCACAGTGGTGGTGCATAGGAACCCACATGGGAGGGCCCCGGATTCACTTCCCGTAATCTCTCTGTTCATGATGGATGTCTGCCTGTGATCTGGCTGAGATTAGGCGTGGATCACAGCATGGAAAACCCAGTGAGGGTGCCTGCGTCTCTTACTCTGTCTCTTTTTTTTTTTTCTCTTTCTCATGGAAATAAATAAATAAATAAATAAAGGGAGGGAGGGCAGGGGGAGATGGCTCAGCTCTGTGTTGTAATAGTAATGTGCTGCCTAAGAGAAGTCATATCCCACATGGTGATACGGTTCACATCCCCAATGCCGACAGCCTGAAACATGCCCAGCACATGTAGGAGTGTCCAGGATCTGATGGGCTGGAGGACTGGAAGAAGGGGATTGGCGCATGACCAGAGCCTCTGAAGGGGGCTCCCTTCTCTCTCTCATTCCCATGTGCAAATGTACATGCCCTGTCATGAACAAAGAAAAAAAAAAGGGTATTTATATATGAAACTAGGTATATAAAAATATACATACATACATATATATTTTATGTACTATATATATACACACATATGTGTATATATAATACATAAATACATTTTATGTACACATAAATATATTTTATATA
>NW_006159868.1:0-387 GCF_000334495.1 Tupaia belangeri chinensis | reverse complement strand
ACATGTTTTCAGACTGGCTGCTCTCCGCAATAGCTGGAAGGCAAATCTTATTGATGACTCTATAACCCTCCAATTTACTTAGGATTCTGATATGATCTATTCCCCATGCCTCCGACACCAAGCAAGGCTTCGCCCAAGCTGAGCTTCATTCATCTCCACGGACATACCAGGCTTGTCATCCTCTGAACTTTTTCTCACATGACACCATCCTTGGCCTGAGATGCCACCCCTCCCTTCTTCACATCTTTAAGTGGTTCATTCTTTTCATGATCTAGTTTAAAAGTCCTTCCTCCTTGAGGCCTCTCTCTGCCTTGGGAAATGATCTCTTAGCCACTTCTGAGCTCCCGCTGCACCTTGTCAAAGCTTGTCTTAGGGTACATGCCACTT
>NW_006159867.1:6482319-6482544 GCF_000334495.1 Tupaia belangeri chinensis | reverse complement strand
AAATAAATAAATTTAAATTTTTAAAAAAGAAAATTTGCTTAAGACTTAAAGCCAAGAAAATGATTAGGATTCTGTTCAAATAGTAGATAGATACAAAAATTCAAAACCACATATGAACAAAGCTAAAATCTAGTAATAAGTGCACTGTAATTTTCCTCTGAAGCATTGTTTTTCCTTCTCAAGTCCCCCTTTTACCAAGGAGCAGCATAAACTCACTTATTTGTG
>NW_006159867.1:6473995-6482219 GCF_000334495.1 Tupaia belangeri chinensis | reverse complement strand
GAGGTATTTTTTTTTTTCACTGTAGGGCGTGTGCGCTCGCCAGACAGACAGAGCGAGACATATAGACAGAAAGCGAGAAATCACCCCCCAGGGGCGATGGTCACGCTGCAATCCCTTCTCCTCCACTCTCTTCTCGGGATCTTGGGCACGCACGCACACACGCCCGGCATGAGTTCGAAGCCATTGCGTCCGGGACGCGAACCGTGGTCGACTACGTGGGAGTCCAGCAACATAGCCATTACGCTAACTGCTGGTTCGCCAGTATTTCCAATTTCTAACTCAAGACAACAGATATTATTAAACTTAAGCAAATAACCATTCTGTCATAAAATAAAAATATTCCCAAATATTTTCAAATTCCAGAGAGGTCAGGAAGAGAGAAAAGTTTATGTTCAATTTCAAAAAACAAACAAAATAAAACAAAACAAAACAATTACTGAACCTATCTACAGCTCAAAAGAGGAAAAAAGCCATTAAATCGCAAAAAGCCCTTAAAGCACAAAAGTTCAACAATATTTTAATCAAAAGTCATAGAATTCTATTTCACTAGCTCAGTGTAGTAATGTAATTCATCTCTTTTCTGTTGAATTTGCAGTGTTACCATGGTTCAATCTTTCCATTTTAATTCTGAAACTTAACATTAAACATTAGCATTGATCTTTCCGGACTTGTTCCTGTCATTAAATTGGCTATTTTCTTGGTTGTTTTTTGTACTGTTATTTCTGTGAGTCCGTTTTTAGTTTATCTGTACAGGACTCCCTTCATAACTTCTTGGAGTGATGGTCTGCTGTTGGTAATTTCTTCAGGTTTTGTTTATCTGAGAATGATTTTATCTTTTCTTCTCATATGAAGGATACTATTCCTTGGTATAGTTTTCTTACTTGAAATTGTTTTTCACTTAACACTTTAAATATATTTTCACAAAGTTTCCTTGCTTGCATTGTTTATGATGAGTAGTCCAATGTTAGCATGATGGAATATCCTTTATAAGTAACTGGACATTTCTTCCTTGCCAATTTTAGTATCTTGTCTTTGTGGCTTTGATCAATCTGGCTATGATATGCATTGGAGAAGATCTTCATGGGTTGATTCTCTTTGGGGTCCTTTGTATTTCTTGGGTTGGAATATTTGCCTCTCTAGGTTTGGAAAGTTTTTTTCACGATTTCATGGAATAGACTATCAATGCTCTTAAAAGTTTCTTCAGCCTCTGAGATACTGATTATCTGGATGTTTGAGCATATAATGGTATCTAGTATTTCTCATATATTATTCTCATTGAATTGGGTTATTTTCTCAGTATTTTTGGTGAGTTGTTCTAGGTCAGAGGTTTTGTCTTCTATGTATGAAATTTGATCTTCTGTATAATTTAATCTTCTTCCAACATTTTCAAGGGAAGTTTTGATTTCCTGTATTACAGCCTTCATCTCTAACAATTTTACCTGATTCCTTGTTCATGATGTGTATTTCGTCTTTCAAATTGTGCAAGAACTTCCTCACTCCTGGAACTCATTGTCTCTTTTCTCTTTCATCTTCTGGAGGATGTTGTCTGTCTACTCTTGCATCTCTTTTAGTTTTGTCATTATGAATATTATGAATTAATTATCCAACATTTCCACAAGTTCCATTCTACCATCTAGATGATGAGGGTTTATTTATTTCCTATGGGAGGGTATTTTATTATTTTTCATAGTTCTTATGCCTGTGCAGCATTTTCTGATCATAGGATGTATTATCTGTTTCTTTCTGATTTCTTGGAGTTAATCTGAGCATTGAGATGCATGCACAAGGAGGTGATCTCCAATCTCTCTGCAGTTCTGTTTCCCTGATGCTCACCAGGCAGCCTGCACTTCTGTGGTTAGAACTGGATATTTCAAAGGCCTCCCAGTTAGAGAACAGGTGCACCTGGGTTGAGCTACAGGGTTTTAAATGATTCAGATGCTCATGTGTAGAATTGAGCTACTCTCTTTCTGCAGCTCCATTTTTCTCCCTGCTGCTCACTATGCAGTCTCTCTTCTCTGAATTGTAGTCATTTGGTGATGTACTCACTTTTGGCTAATTTGTTGGAGAAGGGGTCTGCAACTATAAGCTCACGGGCTTCCATTTACTGTGAAGAAATTATGGCCAATTTCTCTCCTCTACTGTGTTTTGCAATGTGGTATCCACAGAAAGTATTGAGATCAGATTTATGACGAGGAGATTCTCCCTTTGTGCAACAGGTTCAGTGGGAACTGAGGATGTCTCCAGCTCTAAAAGAATTCAGATGTTTGACTACTGTGCACCTAGATTTGTCTACACAGTTAGTGTGTGGGGATAAACAGCAAAGTGAGAAAGGGAAACAAAAAAGAAAAATGAAAATAAAACAAAGAGAAAAAAGAAGAAAACAACAACAAAACAACAACAACAAATTATTAAGTGAAAAATGGAAAGCACATACCTGCTGGTGTGCCATGCAAACAGAGCAGTTCCAAGCTTAAAAGGAGATAATTTCTGAGATGGCCTGAGATTGGTTTGTCCTATGTGGGAGGGTGTAAAAGGTGATAATTAGCAAGGTAAAAGAGAGCTAAAATCACTTAAAAAAATAGAGACAGTGAGAGACAGAGGGAATAGAAAGGTTGCCATACCTGTCTAGAAATGGAGCAGGGTGAAGTTGGAGCAGAAAATATTCAGATACCCTAGTCCCTAAAAAAGGCAGCTACAGCTCAGATGTAGAAGACTTATGAGATGGTCTGAGCCTGGTCTGTCCTATGTGGGATGGAGGAAAGATAAGAATTAAGAAGAACAGAAGAGATCTAAAAGACAAGAAGTATTTTACTTTAAAAACAAAGAGGAGGAGGAGGAGAGAGAGAATATAGTGGAAACCCTACCTGTCTAGAAATTGGGGTCTGGAGGGTGCAGTTGGAGCAAAAAAAAAAAAAAATTCAGTTGCCCTAGTCATTAAAAGGGGCAGCTACACCTAAGATGTAGAAGACTTTTGAGATGGCCTGAGACTAGTCTGTCATACATGGGTTGGGGAAAGGTGAGAATTAGCAAGAGAAAGAAAAACTAAAAAAGGCAAGAAATACTTTAATCTAAAAATAAAACAAATAGAGAGAAACACACACAGAGAGAATAGAGATGCTGCCTTACCTCTCCAGAAATTTGGGTCAGGAGGGAGAAGATGAAGCAGAAAATATTCAGTTGCCCTAGTCCCTGAAAGGGGCAGCTCACAGCTCATAAGTAGATAACTTCTGAAAAGGCCTTCGATTGGTCTGTCCTATGCGGGAGGGAGAGAATTAGCAAGGTAAAACAGAGATAAAAAAAAAGTCAAGAAGTACTTTATAGTAAAAATTAAGGGAAAAAGAAAGAGAGAGAGAGAGAGAGAGAGAGAGAGAGAATGCAGAGATTTTCCTACCTGTCTAGAAATTGGGGTCTGGAGGGTGAAGTTGGAGCAGAAAATATTCAGCTGCCTAAGTAAGTCCCTGAAAGTGGTAGCTTGCAGCTCAGATGTAGATAACTTCTGAAATGGCCTGAGATTTGTCTGTCCTGTGTGGAATGGGAAGAAAGGTGAGAATTAGCAAGATAAAAGAGAGATCAAAAAAGGCAAGAAGTACTTTATTCATTTATTTTTGTGTATGTGTGTTAGTATATTCCTAAGTGCAGTTCTTTATTTCAATTCATTTTATACATACAATCGCATATGTCACTTAGCTTCCAGAGTGAATATTTTAACATGTATACATTCCTCACCAATCCAGTTGAGAATACTATACACATTATCTTAAACAGATAATAACCTATTTCTTTGTCCCATAAGTAGCTTGACTCTCTCTTTTTCTCCTTAATGTCCTTCCTCAGACTCTCCTCCTTCAGCTACCCTCTTCCCACACTATATATGGTATTTATAACCACATCTTATGTTTCTATATCCCCTATTCACTCAGTGTCAGCTATAGTGTGCAGACAATGGTATATATTAAGTAGAGACATAAGATGCCTCTCCTTCATAGCCTTGCTTGCTTCACTCAGAAGTCAATCTTCCATATTCATCCACTTTCTGTCAAAAGCCAGGGTTTGTTGCTTTTTATGGTTGAGTAATATTCCATAGAGTATATGTGACAAACTTTATTAATCCATTCATCAGTTTATGGGCATTTCGGATGGTTCCTGAATAATATTCCCGTGTGTGTGTGTGTGTGTGTGTGAGAGAGGTTTTTTCGTTATAGGGCACGTGTGCTCGCCAGACAGACCGAGAGAGACAGAGAGACAGAAAGTGAGAAATCACCCCCCCCAGGGGGGATGGTAACGCCATAATCCCTTCTCCATTCTCCTCTCAGGATCTTGGGCACGCGCGCACATGCGCCTGGCGTGAGTTTTAAGCCACTGCGTTTGGGACGTGAACCACGGTCGACTATGTGTGAGTCCAGCGACATAGCCATTACACTAGCTGCTGGTTCCCGGTTCCATGTCTTAACAATTGTCAACAATCCTACAATAAACATGGATATGCAAGCACTTTTTCAACTAAGGATTCTTCTGCCCTTCATGTGGATATCAAGGAGTGGAATTGCTTGATCATATGACAGTTCTATTTGTAGAACTTTGAGGAATCTCCATATTGCTCTCCAAAGTGGCCTGATAAATTTACATTCCCAACAGCAGTGTAGGAGAGTTCCACCTTCACAACATCCACATCAGCACTTATCATTTTTTATAATCTTAGTCATTCTGATGGGGTTAGGTGGTATCTCATTGTGGTTTTGATCTGTATATCCCTAATAATGAGGGATGTTGAACATTTTTTCATATGCATTTTGGCTATTCCTTCTTTAGAGAGTGGTTTTTTTTTTTTTTTTTAAACTCATTCTTCCATCTTTTAATGGGATTGATCATTTTTTTTCAGACAGCTGCTTGAATTCCCTGTGTATTCTGGTTGTCAGTCCCTTATTTGACACACAGTTTACAAAAATATTTTCCCATTCTGAGGGCTGTTGGTTTTTATTGATGACTGTGTCCTTGGCAGTGCAAAAACTTCTTAATCTTATGTAATCCCACTTGTCAATTTTTTTAATTATTCACTGTGCTCGGGGGGAGTGTCTTAATTAAGAAGTCTTTGACTACCTCAGTGTCTCTCAGAGTTTTCCTAGGGTTTTTCAGCATTAATTTTATAGCTTGAGGTCTTAGGTTTAGGTCTTTGATACACTTTGAGTTGATTTTTGTCAATGGTGAGAGGTAGGGGTTCAGATTCATCTTTTTGCAGGGGCATATCCAGTTTTTTCAGCACCATTTGCTAAAGAAATTTTTCTTTTCCCACTCTATTGACTCTTACCCTTTGTCAAAAATTAGTTGGCTGTATGTTTGGGAGTTTATTTCAAGGGTCTCTTTTTTGTTCCATTGCTTCACCTATCCCTTTCTGTTCCAGTACCATGCTGTTTTGATAATCAAAACATTGTAGTATATTTTCAGGTCAGAGAGTGAGATGCCACCCACTCCACTCTTCTTGTTCAGGATTGCTTTGGCAATACGTAATCTTTTATGATTCTAGACAAATTGTATGATTGTCTTTTCTTGATCTGTGAAGAATGTCTCTGGCACTTTGATTGGGGTTGCATTAAATATGTAGATTAATTTGGGTAGAATTGCCATTTTGATTATATTAATTCTTCCAATTCAGGAACATGGGATGTCCTTCTACTTTTTTGTGTCATTTTCAATTTACTTTTTTAGCTTCTTGTAGTTTTCCTTGCAGAAGTCTTTAAGTTCTTTGGTTAGATTTATTCCTAGATATCTTACACATTTTGTGGCTATGGTAAATTGAATTACTTTCTTCAGTTCTATCTCAGTCTGCCTGCTGTTTGTATATAGAAATGCTATAGATTTCTGTATGTTGATTTTGTATCTTGCAACTTTACAGTATTCATTTATTACTTCCAGGAATTTTTTCATGGATACCATTGGGTCTTCTATGTATCTGCAAATAGAGATAATTTCACCTCTTCTTTTCCTATTTGAATGCCTTTTATTTTATTCTCTTTTTTGATTGTGTGGTGAGGACTTCCAGTATTATACTGAAAAGGAGAAAAGAAAGTGGGTTTCCTTGTATTTATCAGTTTTTAGTGGAAAAGCTTTCAGCTATTCCCCATTCTGGATGAGGTTCACTGTGAGTTTTTCATAGATAGCTTTTAGTGTGCTGAGAAATGACCCGTTTTCATGCCGATTTTACTGAGAGTTGGTCATGAATGGATATATCTTATCAAATGATTTTTCTGCATCAATTGATATGATCATATGGTTTTTCTCTTTCTTTCTGTTAATATGGAGTATTAAATTTATGGTTTTACATTAGTTGAATCAACCTTGCATCCTTGAATTAAAGCCTACCTGGTCATGGTGTATAATCTTTCTTATATGTTGTTGGATACTATTTGCTAGTATCTCATTGAAAATTTTTGCATCTGTATTCATCAGAGATATGGGCCTATAGTTTTCCTTCCTTGTCCTCTCCTTGTCTGATTTAAGGATAAGGGTAATAGAGGCTTTGTTGAATTAATTTGGGAGAGTTCCACCCTTTCAGATCTGTAGAATTAACTTGAGCATAATGGGGATTAACTCTTCTTTAAAAGTTTTATAAAATTCAGAAGTGAAGCCATCAGGACCAGGACTTTTTTTTGTTGCAAGGTTATTTATTACTGGTTCAATCTCCTGGATTGTTATGGGTCTATTCAGACTTTCTATCTACATCCTCTTGAATCAATTTTGGTAGATTATATGTGTCCTGGAATTTGTCTATCTCATCCAGGTTTTCTTGTTTGTTAGCATGTAGTTGTTCATAGTATCCTCTCATGATGTTTTGTATTTCTGTTATGTCTGTTGTTATAGTTTCTGCTTCATTGCAAATCTGACTTACCTGGTTCCTTTCTCTCTTCTTAGTCTAGCTAGGGTTTATTGATACTGTTTTCTTTTCAAAGAACCAGTTTTTACTTTCATTTATTTTTCATATTGTTTATTTATTATTTATTTTATTTATTTCTGCTTCAATCTTTATTATTTCTATTCTCCTGAAGATTTTTCTGTTTGTTTTTCTTTTGCTTTTCCAATTCTTTGAGGCATGATGCTATGTGTTCCATTTGCTTTCTTTTCATCTTCTTCTTACATGCACTATTTTCAATAAATTTCCCTTTTATGACTGCTTTTGCAGTGTCCAAAAGATTATGGAGACTCATGTTCTCATTGTCATTGACTTTCATGAATCCATTAATTTAAGTCTTAATTTCTTCAGTAGTTGTGAAGTCATTCAGGAGTAGGCTATTTAGTTTCCATGTATTTGTGTATTTTTTTTTTCCTTTTTATGGAGAAGATTTTGCTATAGGGTATGTGCACTCACCAGAAAGACAGAAAGAGACAGAGAGAAAGAAAATGAGAACTCACCCTTCAGAGGGGATGGTCATGCTGTAATTCCTTCTCTTCCATTCTCCTCTTGGGATCTTGGGCATGCACACACATGCTCCTGACATGAGTTTAAGCCACCGAGTCTGGGACTTGAACCGTGGTTGACCACATGGAAGCACAGCAACATAGCCATTACGCTAACTGCTGGTCCCTGTATTTGTGTATTTTTAAGGATTGTTCTTAAATTAATATCAAGTTTGATTCCATCATGGTTGGTGTTTGTGCCTATCATGTGGTCAATCTTTTTTTTAATTTTATTTTTTATTATCATCATCACAATCTTCTTTATATTACACTGGATTACATATAACTTTACAGTGTATTACATTGTTTCTTCAAAAGGGAACGCCATGCATGTCTGTCAGTACAGAGACATTAATCTCCCCACCTCAACATTCAATATCTTTTCTATTTTTTCCCCAATCATTATTTTTATTATTCTAATTATTTTTTAAAACAGTCAATTGCTATTTCTCATTTTGCTTGTAAAAATACTCTGCCCATCATGAAATACCTCTCAGACCAATCCAGTTGAGAATACTATACATGTTATCATCAACAGTTAATAAGCCCTATCTGTTTCTCACTAACGTCCTGCCTCTCTATTGTTCACTGCTATCTTTTTTTTATTTATTAATTCACTTTACACCATCACAACACACAAATGAATTTTCCATCCAAAATACACTGTGCATTGGCTCAATCAAGTACATCCACATACATGTTCTCAGCAAATAATTTTCCAATTCTTACGTCCTGCATACCTTGCCCTTTGTCTTGCCATCCCTGATTCCCCATC
>NW_006159867.1:6463842-6473089 GCF_000334495.1 Tupaia belangeri chinensis | reverse complement strand
AGCTGCGCGGGGTGGCCGGATGCGGGCCCTCCCCCGCCCGCCACCACCGCCTCGCTCGCTCAGCGCGGGGTCCCCCCCCGTGGTCAATCTTTGAAAAGGTTCTATGTGGGTGTGAGAAAAAGGTATATCACATGGTTTTGGGGTTGAAAGTTCTATAGATGTCTATTAAGTTCATTTGATTTATGGTATCATTTAGATCCTTTTACCTCTTTACTTAATTTTGTCTAGATGATCTGTCCAGGGGAGATAGTGGGGTATTGTCATCTCCAACAATTAGTGTGTTGTAGTCTATTTCTTCTTTTAGATCTAACAGTCTTTCCTTCAACTATTTGGGTGCTCCTGAGTTAAGCGCATAGACATTTATAAGTATTATATCTTCTTGATGGATTAGTCTTTTTACTACTATACAGTCCCCTTCTTTGTCTCTTCGAACAGTTTTTGTTTTAAAGTCTATTTTTTTTCAGAAATTAGTGTAACTACTCCACTTCCTTTTTCATTCCCATTTGCATGGAATACCTTTTTCCAGCCCTTCACTTTTAGTCTATGTATGTCTTTATCCATGAGATGTGTTTCTTGCAGGAAACAGACAGAGGGCTTTTGCTTGTTCGGTGTTTATTTATTTATTTTTTTCCATTCAGCCACTCTGTGTCTCTTGATTGGAGAGTTTAATCTGTTAACATTCTATGTTACTATCAATATTTACATACTTGTCCCTACCTCTAAATTGGCTATTTTCTTGGTTGTCTTTTATTCCTTTATCTCTGACTGTTTATTCTTTAGTTTTCCTGGAACAGTACTCTCTTCAGAGTTTCTTGAAGAGATGGTCTAGTGTTCACAAATTCTTTCAGGTTTTGTTTGAGAAGTTTTAAATGTTTTTTCCCACATGAAGGATAATCTTTCTGGATATAATCTTGGTTGAAATTGTTTCTCTCTTAACACTTTCAATATGTCTTTTCATTCTTTCTTTGTTTGCATTGTTTCTGTTGAAAGGTTCAGTGTTAGCCTGATGGAGTGACCTTTGTAAGTCACTTGTCATTTTTCTCTTGCCAATTTTAGTATCTTGTCTTTGCCTGTGGTTTTGGCCAGTCTGACTAAAATGTGTCTTTGGGAGAATCTTCTTGGGTCGATTGTATTTGGAATCTTTTGTATTTCTTAGGTCTGGATGTTTGAGTGCTTTTCTAGACTTGGAAAGTTTTTTTCCAAGGATTTCATGGGATAGATTATCCATGCTCTTTTCACTTTCTTCACCTTCTGGGATATCAATTATTCAGAGATTTGGACATTTAATGGAATCTAATATTTTTTGTATATTATCCTCATTTTTTGTGTTATTTTCTCTATCTTTTTGTTGTGTGTGTGTGTGTGTTTCTGGGTCAGAGGTTTTATCTTCTACATCATAGATTTGATCTTCAGCATAGTCTAATTGTCTTTTAATGCAATCAAGAGAATTTTTGATTTTCTATATTACAGACTTTATCTCTAATTGTTCCTTCTGATTCTTCCTTATAGTGTCCATTTCTTCTTTCAAATCATGGAAGGACTTCTACTTCTGGAAATTGTTGTCTTTTTTTTGTTCCAAGTCATAGATTTTTGTCACTATGAATGTTCTGAATTGCTTGTCTGACATTGCAGTAGCTTCTGTTTTTCAAAGAGATGGAGCTGACTTATTGTGTTCTTTTGATGGAGACATATTTCCTGGTTTCTTCAAACCTGAGGCTTTTCGTCTACTTGTAGTCATTGGAGAATGTTTCTGCCACTGGGAACAAGAATGGTTTTCTTTTGCTCTGGATTGATGTGTGCTAAATTCTCACTTCTGCTATGTTTAGCTCTGTGGTCCCTACTGAGGAATCTTCTATTCAGATGTATGAAGAGAAGTTTCTCCTTTTTGAAAGGTGGTTCAGTAAAAGGGAGTATCCTCCGGAGCCTCATAATACAAGGGTATTTAAAAACTATGATTTTAGACCTGTCTAGTCCCTCTGAGTGGGTGAAGGATGAGGAGGAGAGTAAAACATAAGAGGGAAGAAAATACAGGGTATGAATGAAAAAAAAGAATGTCACATGTAGGGGACTGCAGATGGAACTGGGCTCTGCTGTAGAACTGGGGGGTCAGGAGAAGTAAGAAATTTACAGAAGAAAGAAGAGGAAAAAAAAAGCAACCAACATATCTGGTAAGGAATGGCGATCTCTGAGATTGGGAGAGCTGGGGTGGGGCCAGACTTGGAGGTGGGGCTGAGGCCAATGAGAGGCCCTGCCTCAGTTTCCCTCACTGGCCAGGAGGCAGCAGAGAAAACTGGCCTGTGCTGGAAAGCTGAGGTCTGCCCTTTCTAATGGAGTAGGGGTGAGGTTAGGAGAGCTGGGCTGGGGCTGGGGATGGAGCTGGGGCCAGGGTTAGTGAAAGGCCCTGCCTCAGTTTCCCTGACTGGCCAGGAGGCTTCAGATGGAACTGGGCTCTGCTGGAGAGCTGGGGGCTGCCCTAAGGCATGCGGAGAAGTAGAAAATTAACAAAAGAAAGAAGAAGAAAAAAAACCCTAGCTTTCTGGGAAGGGGCTCTGAGGTTGGGAGAGTTGGTCTCCAGCCAGAGCTGGAACTGGGGCTGGGGACAATGAAAGGCCCTGCTTCAGTTTCCTTGACTGACCTGGAGCTGCAGATGGAACAGGGCTCTGCTGGAGAGTTGGAGGCTGCCCTTCTGGTGGGGGAGGGTCTCTGATCATGGAAGAGTTAGGTTGGAGCCAGAGCTGGAGCTGGGACTGGTTCCACTGAGAGGCCCTGCCTCAGTTTTCCTGACTGACCAGGAGGCTGCCGATTGAACCAAGCTTGCTGGAGAGCTGGGAGCTGCTGTTTCTGGTCAGGGTGGGTGGTGGATTGGGGTTGAAATAGCTGGGCTGGGGCCAGAACTGGAGCTGGAGCTGAAGCTGAAGCTGGTGTCAGTGAGAGGCCCTGCCTCAGTTTCCCTGACTGACCAGGAACTGCAGACTGAACTGGGCTCTGCTGGAAAGTTGCTGGCTGCCCTCTCCAGTGGGGGATGGGGGGTGGCTTGGGGTTGGAAGAGCTAGGCTGGAGTCCGAACTGGAGCTGGGATTGGGGTCAGTGAGAAGCTCTGCCTCAGTTTCCTTGACTGGCCAAAAAACTGCAGATTGAACTGGGCTCTTCTGGAGAGTTGGGGGCTGCCTTAAAGGGTGAAGAGAAGTTGGAAATTAACAAAAGAAAGAAAAGAGAAAAGAAGAGAAAAGAAAAAGAAAGAAGAGAAAAAAGCAACCTACCTTGCTGGGAGGGGGTCTCTGAGGTTGGGAGAGCTGGGCTGGGGCCAGGGCCAATGTGTGGCCTTGCCTCAGTTTCTCTGACTGGCCAGCAGATTGCATATGGAACTGGGCTCTGCTGGAGAGCTGAAGGATGCCACTTCTGGCTGGGGGGTTCTCTGAGGTTGGGAGAGCTGGGGTGGGGCCAGAGCTGGAGCTGGGTCAGGGATCAGTGAGAAGTACTGCCTCATTTTCCCTGTTGGTCATGGTCTGAAGATGAAACTGGGCTCTGTTTTGTTCTTTACTTTAAAAATTAGAAAAAAAAAATGAAGAGAGACAGCGAGAATACAGGGGTTGCCTTACCTATATACAAATAGGAATCTGGAAGTTGAAGTCAGAACAGAAAATATTCAGTTTCCTTAGTTCCTGAAAGAGGCAGCTCTCAGCTCAGCTACAGATGACTTCTGAGATGATCTGACATTGGTCTGTCTTACGTGGGAGTTAGGGACAGGTGAGAATTAGCAAGGAAAGTAGAAAGCAAAGTGCAAGAAGTACTTTACATTTTAAAATTTAAAAAGAAATTGAGAGAGAGAGAGAGAGATACAGAATGAATACAGAGTTTGTCCTGTCTAGAGATTGGAATCTGGTGAATGAATTTGGAGTAGAAAATATTCAGTTGCCCTAGTCCCTCAAAGGGGCAGCTCACATATTAGATGTAGATGACTTCTGAGATGGCTTGAAATTGGTTTTTCCTATTAGGATGGGGAAGGTGGGAATTAACAAGGTAAAGGGGAGATCAAAAATGAAAAACTAGGGAACCAGCAGTTAGCGTAATGGCTATGTCGCTGGACTCCCACGTAGTCGACCGCGGTTTGCGTCCTGGACCCGGTGGCTTAAAACTCACGCCGGGCGCGTGTGCGTGCGTGCCCAAGATCCCGAGAGGAGAATGGAGGAGAAGGGATTGCGGCGTGACCATCCCCCCTGGGGGGTGATTTCTCACTTTCTGTCTCTAATGTCTCTCTCTGTCTGTCTGGCGAGGGCACGTGCCCTATAGTGAAAATCTCTCCAAAAAAAATAAAAGAAAATCTACATTACTTATAAAATTAAAAGAAAATAAAGAGAGAGAGGGACAGAAAGAGACAGGGAGAATACAGAGGTTGCCTATCTGTATAGATATTGGGGTCTGGAGGATGAAGTTGGAGCAGAAAAAATTCTTTTGTCCTAGTCCTAGAAAGTGTAGTTCACAATTCAGATGTAGATGACTTCTGATTCAGTCTAATATTGGTATGTTGAATGTGGGAGGAAAGGAGTTGTTAGAACTAGCAACATAAAGGAGAGATCAAAAAGGCAAGAAGTTGGGGCCAGCAGGTGGCATGGTGGTTAAGGACGTGGACTCCCACATGGCTGACCGTGGTTCAAGTCCTGGACCTGGAGGCTTGCTCTCTCACGTTCCCACTCTCTCCTTCTAAATTAATTAATTAATTAAAAAAATAAAAAATAAATAGAGACAGAGAGAATAAAGATTTTGTCCTGCATGTCTAGAAATTAGGGTGTAGGGTCAAGTTGGAGCAGAAAATATTCATTTGCCCAAATCACTAAAAGGGGCAATTCACAGCTCATATGTAGATGACTTCTGAAATGGCATGAAATAGGTTTGTCTTATATGGTTGGGTGAGAAAGGTAAGAATTAGCAACATAAAGGATAAATCAAAAAAGCAAGAAGTACTTTAAAAAAATTAAAAAATCATAGGGTCCAGCAGCTGGCATAATGGCTATGTCACTGGACTCCCATGTAGTCGACTATGGTTCAAGTCCCAGACCTGGTGGCTTAAACTTATGCAAGATGCATGTGCGTGCATGCCCAATATCCCAAGAGGAGAATAGAGAAGGGATTGTGGCATGGCCATCCTCCCTGGGGTTGGGGGGTGATTTCTCACTTTCTGTCTCTATCTCTCTCTGTCTTTCTGGCAAGCACATGCACCTTATAGCAAAAACCTCTACCAAAATAAATTTAAAAATAAAAATTAAAAAATAAAGAAAGAGAGACAGAAAGAGGTAGTAAAGGACAGTTGCCCTAGTCCTTGAAAATAGTAGGTCACATATCAGCTACAGATAACTTTAGAGATGGCCTGAGATAAGTCTGTCCTATGTGGGAAAGGGGGAAATGTTAAAATATGCAGGAAAAATAGATTCAATACACATGAAGTACTATATATTAAAAATTTAAAAAGGAAATTAAGAGGAGCAGACAGAGTGGGATAAATAGAATACAGAGGTCATCCTACCTGTTTAGAAGTTGTGGTCAGGAGCAGGAGATCGGAATAGAAAATATTCAGTTGTCTGACCCTAAAAGGGTCAGCTCACACCTCAGATGTAGATGACTTCTGAGACAGCCTGCAGGAGATCGGAATAGAAAATATTCAGTTGTCTGACCCTAAAAGGGTCAGCTCACACCTCAGATGTAGATGACTTCTGAGACAGCCTGCAGGAGATCGGAATAGAAAATATTCAGTTGTCTGACCCTAAAAGGGTCAGCTCACACCTCAGATGTAGATGACTTCTGAGACAGCCTGCAATTGGTATGTCATATGTGGGAGGGAGGGAAAGGTGAGAATTAAGAAGATAAAGGAGAGGTCAAAAAGGCAAGAATTACATTATTTCAAAAATTAAAAGAATATAAAGAGAGAGTGACAGTAAGAGACAGAGAAGAAATATAGGTTGCCATAGTGTTCTAGAAATTGGACTTTGGAGGATGAAGTTGTATCAGGTAGTATTAATTTTCCATAGTCCCTGAAAGGGGCAGCTCACACCTTATATGGTAACAATTTCTGAAATGACCTAAAATTGGTATGTTCTATATGGGAGGGGTGGAAATGTGGGAATTAGCAAGGTAGAGGGGGGATAAAAAAAGGCAAGAAGTACATTATGTTTAAAATAAAATATATAAAGAGAGTGAGACAGAGAGAGACAGTGAGCCAGAGAGAGACAGAGAGAATACAGAGGTTGCCCTACCTGTCTAGAATTTGGGTTCTTCAGGGTGAAGTTGGAGCAGAAGATATTCAGTCCATGAAAAGGGCATCTCACAGCTCAGATGTAGATGATTTCTGAGATGATCTAAGATTGGTCTGTCCTATGTGTATAGGGGAGGAGGGTAAGAATTAACAAGATAGGAGAGAGATTAAAAAGGCAGTATGTACCTTACTTTAAAAATTAAAAAAATAAAGACAGAGAGCCAAAGAGAGACAGAGAGAATATAGAGTTTGCCCTACCTGTTTAGAAATTTGGGTCTGGAGGTCGAAGTTAGAACACGAAATATTCAGTTGCTCTAATCTCTGAAAGGGTAGCTCACAGCTCAGATGTAGATGACTTGAGACAGCCTGAGATTGTTCTGTTTTATGTGGGAGGGGGAAAAATGTGGAAATTAGCAAGCTAAAGGAGAGGTCAAAAGGCTAAAAGTACTTTAGAAATTCAAGAAATAAAGAGAGAGAGAGACACACACACATACAGAGACAGAATCTGGAGGTTGTCCTATCTATCTAAAAATTGGGGTCGGGAGGGTAAAGTTGGATCACAAAATATTTATTTGCCTTAATCCCTGAAAGGGGCAGTTCAGTGCTCAGATGTAGATGACTTCTGAGATGGCCTGAGATTGGTCAGTCCTATCAGGGGTGGGTGAAAGGCCAAAATTAGCAAGAGAAAAAGAGATCTAAAAAAAGAAAAAAGGACTTAACATTACTATTTTTAAAAAAAATAAGTAATTAAGGTGTCGAGATAGAGAGAGACAAAGTGAATGCAGAGTTTGTCCAATCTGACTAGAAATTGGGGAATGGAGAGTGAAGTTGAAGCAGAAAATATTCAGTTGCCCTAGTTCCTGAAAGGGGAAGCTCACCAATCAAATGTAGATGACTTCTGTGGCAGCCTGAGATTGGTCTGTCCTATGTCAAAGGAGGGAAAGGTGAGAAATAGCAAGATAAAAATAGTTCAAAAGGGCACAAATTACTTCACTTTAAAAATAAAAAAAGAGAGAGACAGAGAATACAGAAGTTGCAGTATATGTCTAGAAATTGGGGAGTGAAGTTGAAGCAGAAAATATTCAGTTGCCCTAGTCCCTGAAAGGGAGCTCAGGACTCAGATGAAGATGACTTCTGAGAGGGTCTGAAAGTAATCTGTCCTATATAGGAGGTGGATAAAGTGAGAATTAGCAAGGTAAAGAAGGGATTAAAAAGGCAAGATGTACTTTACATATTAAAAAAAATAAAGAGAGAGAAACAGAAAGAGAGAATATGGTGGTTGCCCTACTATTCTAGAAATTTGGTTCTGGAGGGTAAATTGTAGCAGAAAATATTTCTTTTCCCTAGTCCCTAAAAGGAGCAGATCACAGCTCAGTTGCAGATGACTTCAGACACCACCTGAGATTGGTCTGTCTTATGTGGGAGGGAAGGAAAGGTGAGAATTAGCTAATTAAAGGAGAGATCAAAAGGCTGGAAGTACATTACTTTAAACATTAAAAAAAATAAATATAGGTAAAATGAAACAGAGACAGAAAGAATACAGTTATTGCCCTACCTGTCTAGAAATTGGGTTCTGAAGTGTAAAGTTGGAGCAGAAAATATTAAGTTGCCTTAGTCCCTGAAAGGGGCAACTCACAGATAATATGTCAATGACTTCTGAGACAGACTGAGATTGGTCTGTCCAATGAGGAAAGGGTGAAAAGGTGAGGATTAACAAGGTAAGGGGGAGATCAAAAAGGCAAGAAATACTTTACTTTAAAATTTAAAAAAGAGAGAGAGAGACAAAGAGAGACCGAGAGAATACAGGTGTTTCCCTATATGTCTTGAGTTTTGGATTTGGAGGGTGAAGTTGAAGCAGAAAATATTTAGTTGCCCTTGCCACTGAAGGAGCAGCTTACATCTCAGATGTAGGTGACTTCTGAGATAGACTGAGATTGGTCTGTCCATTGAAAGAGGAGAGAAAAGGTAAGAATTTGCAAGTAAAGGAGAGATCAAAATGGCAAGAAATACTTTAGTCAAAAAATTAAAAAAAAATTAAAGATAGAGAGACATAATATAGAAGATGCCATACGTTTCCAGAAATTTGGGTCTGGAGGAAGAAATTGGAGCAGAAAATATTCAAGTGCTCTAGTCCCCGAAAAGGGCAGCTAACAGCTCCATTGAAAATAAATTCTCAGACAGCCTAAGGATTGTCTGTCTTATGTAAGAGGAGGAAATATGAGAACTAGCAATATAATGAGAGATCAAAAATACAAGAACGACTTCCCTTTAAAATTTTTTTAAAATAAAGAGAAAGATAGAAAGAATGCAGAGGTTGTTCTACCTGTCTAGAAGTTGGGATCTGAAGGGTGAAGTTGGAGCAGACAATATTCAGTTGCCCAAGTCTCTAAAATGAGCAACTCACAGCTCAGATGCAGGTGATTTTTCAGAAGGACTGAGATTGGTCTGTCCTATATTGGAGTGGTGGAAAGGTGAGAATTTGTGAGGTAAAGAAGAGATCAAATGGCAAAAAGTAATTTTTAAAAAAAAATTAAAAAAAGATAAAGAGAATGACAGAGAGAGACAGAGAGAACTCAGAGGTTGCATTACCTGTCTAGAAATCAGTGTCTGGAGGATGAAGTTGGAGTAGAAAATATTGAGTTGCCTTAGTCCTAAAAGGGTCAGTGCACAGCTCACATGTAGATGACCTCTGAGATGGACCATGATTGGTCTGTCTTAAGCAGGAGAGAAGGAAAGGGGAGAATTAATAGGATAAAGGAGAGATAAAAAAGATAAGAAGTAATTTAAGTTCAAAATTTTAAAAAATTAAAGAGGATGGGAACCAGCAGTTAGTGTAATGGATATGTTGCTGGACTTCCACGTAGTCGACCACAGTTCACGTCCTAGACCCGGTGGCTTAGAACTCACGCCGGGCGTGTGTGCGTGCGTGCCCAAGATCCCGAGAGGAGAATGGAGGAGAAGGGATTGCAGTGTGACCATCCCCCCTGGGGGGTGATTTCT
>NW_006159867.1:6463160-6463804 GCF_000334495.1 Tupaia belangeri chinensis | reverse complement strand
CGAAAACCTCTCAAAAAAAAAATTAAAGAGGAGAAAAAGAGAGAAAGAGACAATACACATGGTTCCCTGTCTAGAAATTGGGGTCTGGAGGACAAGGTCGGAGTAGAAAATATTAAGTTGCCTTAGTCTCTAAAAGTGGCAACTCACAGTGAAGATTTACATGATTTCTGAGACAGCCTGAAATTGGTCTATCCTATATGGTTAGAAATGAGAATAGAAAGGTAAAGGAGTGATCAAAAAGGCAATAACTACTTTTAAAATTAAAAGAATAATTTAAAGAGAGAGAGAGAGACAGAGTGGGACAGAGAAAACAGAGTTTGCTTTACCTGTCTACAAAACTGGAGTCTAGAAGATGAAGTTGAAGTAGAAAATATTCAGTTTCCCTGGTCACTGAAAGTGGCAGCTCACAACTCAGATGTACATTAAGTCTGGTATGGCCTGAGGTGGGTATGTCCTATGTGGGATGGGAAAAATATGTGAAATAGGAAGGTAAAAAATAGATAAAAAGGGCATGAAGTATTATAAATATTAATTTTTTTTTAAAAAAATAGAGAGACAGAGACACAGAGATTGACTTACATGTCTAGAATTGGAGGTCTGAAAGGTGGAGTTGGAACCGATATCCAAAAATCTATAGCATTTCT
>NW_006159867.1:6462695-6463139 GCF_000334495.1 Tupaia belangeri chinensis | reverse complement strand
TAGCATTTCTATATATGAACAATAAGTTGAATGAAGTAGAGCTGAAGAAAGGAATCCCTTTCACCATAGGCACTAGATGTATAAGATACCTACAGATAAACCTAACTAAGAAAGTCAAAGACCTTTATAAAGAAAACTATGAAAACCTTAAAAAAGATATTGAAAGTGACATAAAAAAGTGGAAGGATATCCCATGCTCCTGGATGGGAAGAATTAACATAATCAAAATGGCAATTCTACCCAAATTAATCTACACGTTTAATGCAATTCCAATCAAAATACCAGAAATATTCTTCACAGATCTAGAAAAGACAATCACAGAATTTGTCTGGAATCATAAAAGATCTCGTATTGCAAAAGCAATCCTGCACAAGAAGAATGGAGTAGGAGGCATATCACTCCCTGATCCCAAGATATACTATAAAGCTGTGATCATCAAAACAG
>NW_006159867.1:6456579-6461598 GCF_000334495.1 Tupaia belangeri chinensis | reverse complement strand
TTGCACTCTATGGTAGAGAGTGAAATATTGGAGGACATAAAAGCAGTGAAAGTACTTAATGAGAATAAGACAGTGGCGAATGGGAGGCTGAAGAGAAGAGGATAGAGAAAGATAGCAAGAGAACAAATAGAGAGGCAGAACTTCAGTGGGAAACAGATATTGCTAGAAATTGGAGTTTGGAGGGTTAAGTTGGTACAGAATATATACAGTTTCCCTAGTCCCAGAAATGGGCAGCTCACAGCTCAAATGTAGATGACTTCTGAGATAGCATGAGATTGGTCTGTTCAATGTGGGAGGGGAAAAGGTAAGAATTAGCAAGATAAAGAGTAGATAAAAAAGGCAAGAAGGACCTTACATTTAAATTTAAAAGTAAATTTTAAATAGACAGAAATAATGCAGAGTTTGCCCTATCTGTCTAGAAATTGAGATCTGGAGGATGAAATTGAAGAAGAAAATATTCAGTTGCCCTGGTCCCTGAAACTGGTAGCTCACAGCTCAGCTGTAGATGACTTCTGAGACAGCCTGAGATTGGTGAGCCCTATGTGGAAGAAGTTGTAAGATAAGAATTAGCTAGATAAAACAGAAATCAAATTGGCAAGAAGTACTTTACTTAACAATTGAAAATAAAAAATTAAAGAGGGAATCAGAGAGTCTCAGAGAGAGACAGAGAGAATGCAGAGGTTGCCCTACCTGTCTAGAAACTGGGGCCTGGAGGGTGAAACGGGCCAATAATACTCAGTTGTCCTAGTACCTGAAATGGATAGCTCACAGGTCAGTTGTAGATGACTTCTGAGGTGCCTTGATATTAGTCTGTCCTATGTAGGGATGGGGAAAAAGGTGAGAATTATCAAGATAAAGGAGTGATAAAAAAAAATCAAGAAGCACTGGGGCCAGCAGGTGGCCTGGTGGTTAAAGGTGTTGGACTCCCACATGGCTGACCACGGTTCAATTCCTGGACCTGCCAGCTTGCTTTCTCACTTTCTCTCTCTCTCTCTCACTCTGTCCCTCTCTGGTCAAATTAAAAATAAATAAATAAAGATAAATAAAATAATTCTTTTTAAAAAATAAAGAAGCATTATATTTATTTTATTTTTATTTATTTATTTATATATTTATTTATTTTGGAGAGGTTTTTGCTATAGGGCGCTTGTGCTCTCGATCTTGGGCATGCACGCACACATGCCCAACATGAGTTTAAGCCACCAGGTCCGGGACTCAAACTGTGGTTGACTGCATGGGAGTTCAGTGACATAGTCATTACACTAACCGCTGGTCTCAAAGTATTATATTTCAAAGTAAAAATAAATAAATAAATAAAGAGAGGGAGACAGAAAATACATAGAATGCCCTACCTATCTGGAAATTGGTTTTTGGAGGGTTAATTTAGAGTAAAAATTTTTAATTTCTCTAGTATCAGGTAGGGAAAACTCATAGCTCAGGTGTAGATGATTTCTGTAATGGCCTGAGATTGGTCTGCTGTATGTGGGAGGGGGGAAAGGTGAGAATTGGCAAGATTAAGAAAAAATCAAAAAGACAAGAAGTACATTATATTAGAAATTTAAAAATAAATAAAATATAGAGACAGAGAAAGAAAGAGAATACAGAGGTTGCTCTATTTGTCCAGAAATTGGTGTTTTTTTTTTTAAAGCAGAAAATATTCAATTTTCCTTATCTCTGAAAGGGGCAGCTCACAGATCATACATAGATAACTTCTGAGAGACCTGAGATTAGTCTGCCCTATGTGGTTGCGGGGGAGTATTCAGAATTACCAATATCAAAGAGAGATCAAAAGGGCATGAATTACTTCACTTTAAAAGTTAAAAAAAATAATGAGAAAGAGAAAAAGAGAGAATACAGTTGTTGCCCTAACTGTCTAGGAATTGGTGTCTGGAGGGAGAAGCTTGAGCCCAAAATTTTCACTTGCTGTAGTCCATGAAACATGCAGTTTACAGTTCAGATGTAGATGACTTCTGAGATGAACTGAAATTGGTCTATTCTATGTGGATGAGGAAAGGTGAGAATTTGCAAGATAATGAGGGATCAAAAATACAAGAATTACTTTACTTAAAAATTAAGAAAAAAAACTAGTAAGAGAGAGAAAGAGAGAGATGGAGTGAATACAGAGGTTGCCTTACCTTTCTAAAAATTGGAGTCTGGAGAATGAAGTTGGAGCATAAAATATACAGTTGCCTTATTCCCTGAAATTAGTCACTTACAGCTCTGATATAGATGACTTCGGAGATGGCCTGAGATTGGGCTATCCTATGTAGGAGGGAGGATTACTTGCAAATTAGCAAGAAAAATGAGAAATCAAAAAGACAAGAAATACTTTAATTAAATAACCAAAAAAAAAATGAGGATAACAAATAAGAAATACTACATACCATTAAATGCCCAGATATCTGAATAATTGGTATTCCAGAAAGTAAAGAATCTAATAAGAAAATAGAAAATCTATTCCTTGAAATAATTTCAGAAATCTTTCCAAATCTAGATAGAGAAAGATTAAGACATCCAGATACAAGAAATGTAAAGGAATCTAAATAGAATTAATCTAAGAAGATTCTTTCCCCAGCAAATCATAGTTAGATTGATTAAAATTCCAAAGATAAGATTCAAAAAATGACAAGAGAAACATCAAGTTACATACAAAGGTTATTCCATTAAACTAATATTGAATCTCTCAAGTGTTACAATGCAGACAAGAATAAATGGGAAGATATATCGAAAGGGTAAAAGAATAACAATTTTAACCAAGAATACTATACCCCAGCAAGATTTTCCTTTATATGGGAAGGACAAATAAAACCATTCTTAGACAAATAAAAACTGAAAGAACTTACCAACACTAGATCAACTCTTCAAGAAATACTGAAGGTAGGACTATATCAGGAAAAATAAAGAAAAACAGAGATAAGAAACAAAAAAACAACTAAGAAAATGGCTAACAAAATGGCAAAGACAAGCCTGCTAACATCAATAATAACATTGAATGTTAAAGGATTAAATTCTCTAATGAAAAGACACAGACTGGCCAAATGAATAAAGAAAAAAAACCAGAAACTGTCTATCTGTTGCCTACAAAAATGCACCTCATGAATAAAGACAAATGCAAACTGAAACTGAAGGGCTGGAAAAAGACATTTCAAGCAAGAGAAAAATTAAAAAAAAAAAAGATAGGGTTACAATACTGATATTGACAAAACAGATCTAAAGACAAAAACTATAAGAAGAGACAAAGAAGGACACTATATAGTACTAAAAGGGCTAGTTCACCAAGAAGATAGAACACATAAATATCTATGCACCTAACACTGTAGAACTCATATACATTAAAGATAGACTGCTTGATTAACAAAAGGAAATAGACTGCAACACAATAATCATTGGAGTGTTCAACACTCCGCTCTCTCCTCTGGACAGATCATCGAGATGAAAAATCAAGAGATACAGTATCTAAATGATATCATAATTTGAATGGACTTGATGAACATCTATAGCATTTTCCACTCAACAATGACAAAATATACATTTTTCACACCCCACATGAAAAAATTTCAGAAATTGATCATATGATAGGGCACAAAACAAGCTTTTATAAATTCAAAGGTATAGAAACTATATCTAGCATCTTCTCTGACTACAGTAAAATTAAACTTGAAATTAACTGCAGGAAAAATTCTTTAAGGGGACCAGCAGATGGTGTAATGATTTTATTGCTGGACTTCAATGCTTCAAGTCCTGGATCCAGTGGCTTCAAATTCATGCTGGGCATGTGTGTGTGTGAATGCCCAAAATCCCAAGAGGAAAATGGAAGAGAAGGGATCATGGCATAGCTATCCCCCTGGAGGGTGTTTTCTTGCCTTCTCTCTGGCTAGCTGATGTGCTCTATAGTAAAAATCTCTAAAAAAAAATTAAAAAAAAAAACCTTTAAAATACACAGGACAACCACTGAAGAAATTAAAACTGAAATTAAAGAAAAACTTAAGTAATGAACCATAAGTAATGAGCATAATGAGCATGTAAGCTTTCATAACCTATTGGATACATCAAAAGCAGCCTTAAAAGAGTTCATAGCAAGTTGTGCCCACAAGAATAAAAAAAAGAAAGAGGGCAAATAGACAACCTAACAATATACCTCAGGGAACTGGAAAATCAGCAACAAAAAGCACCAAAACACCACGAAAAAAAGAAATAATAAAGATTTGAGCAGAAATAAATGAAATAGAGAATAAATTAAGAAAATAAAGTAAACCAAAAGCTGGTTCTCTGAGAAGATAAATAAAATTTCACACCATTAGGTAAACTAATTAAGAACAGAGAAAGAAACCAGATAAACCTAATCAGCAATGAAGCAGGCAAGATTACAACAGACATAACAGAGATCATCAGAATACTACAAGCGACTACACACCAATAAACAAGACAACCTGTATTATGAGCTGGACAAAATTCTGGACACATATAATGTACCAAGATTGAATTAGGAAGACATAGAAAGCATGAATATTCTAATAACAAGCAATGAGATTGAATCACTAGTAAATAGTCTCCCAACAAAGAAAAGCTCAGATCCTGATATTGTCACTTCTGAATTCCACAAAAATTTTAAAGAAGAGCTAACCGCAGGGATTATTATGAGCTGGACAAAATTCTGGACACATATAATGTACCAAGATTGAATTAGGAAGACATAGAAAGCATGAATATTCTAATAACAAGCAATGAGATTGAATCACTAGTAAATAGTCTCCCAACAAAGAAAAGCTCAGATCCTGATATTGTCACTTCTGAATTCCACAAAAATTTTAAAGAAGAGCTAACCGCAGGGATCAGTAGTTAGGATAATGGCTATGTCACTGGACTCCTATGTAGTCGACTGCAGTTCGTGTCCCAGACCCGGTGGCTTAAAACTCACGCTGGGCGTGTGTACGTGTATGCCCAAGATCCCAAGAGGAGAATGGAGGAGAAGGGATTGCAGCATGGCCATCCCCCCTGGGGGATGATTTCTCCCTTTCT
>NW_006159867.1:6450648-6456536 GCF_000334495.1 Tupaia belangeri chinensis | reverse complement strand
GAAACCTCTCCAAAAAAAAAAAAAAGAAAAGAAAAGAAAAAATAAGAGCTAACTGCTATTCTACTCAGACTATTTCTCAGGAGTCCTCCTAAATTATTTCTATGAGGCCTCCATCACCCTCATTCCAGAAACAGACAAGAATATCACTATAAAAGTAAACTACAGACCAATATCCTTGATGAATACAGATGCAAAAATTCTCAACAAACTATTAGAAAATTGTATCCAGCAACATGTTAGAAAGATTATACACCATGACCAGGTTGGCTTTATTCCAGGGATGCAAAAATAGTTTAACATATGCAAAACAATAAATATAATACATCATAATAGAAGGAATGCTAAAAACCCATTATAACAATTAATGCAAAAAATCATTTGATAAAATATATCCCTTTATTATTAGACTCTCAGCAAATTAGGCATAGAAGGACCTTTTTTCAACACAATGAAGGCCATACATAAAAAACAATAGCTAACATTATACTAAATGTAGAAAAGCTTAAAGATTTTCCACCAAAACTTGAACAAAACAAGGCTGCCCACTTTCTCCAGTCCTTTTCATTATAGTACTGGAAGTCCTAGCCAATGCAATCAGTCTAGACAATAAAACATTCACATAGGGAAGGAAGAACTGAAATTATCTCTTTTTGTAGATGACATGATTATATACATAAAAAATTCATAAGAATCTGTGAAATATAATTTTAAAAACTCAGGGAAGTGATAAATAAATACAGTAACATCACAGAATACAAAATAAACATACAAGACTCTATAGCATTTCTATATACTAAACAGTGAACAGACTGAGGTAGAATTGAAGAAAGCAGTACCATTCACAATAGTATCTCTCTCTCTCTCTCTCTCACACACACACACACACACACACACACACACACACACCAAGATATCTAGAAATAAACCTAACCTGAGAAGTCAAAGATCTTTATAAGAAAAACTATGGGCCTTCAGAAGAAGATTCCTTCATGGCTCCTGAGAACTACTGATTTCAGGAAAAAAAAAGAGAAATGAAGATTTTCTACTGATAATTCAGCCTCTAGCCCACAAACCCTAGTGGTAGGGAGCTGCTCTAGCTTTCTTTTTTTATTATTAATTCTTTTTTTTGGAGAGGTTTTTTGCTATAGGGCATGTGCACTCGCCAGACAGACAGAGAGAGAGAGAGATAGAAAGCAAGAAATCACCCCCCAGGGAGGATGGCCACGCCGCAATCCCTTCTCCTCTATTCTCCTCTTGGGATCTTGGGCACGCACGCACACGCACCCAGCGTGAGTTTAAGCCACAGGGTCCGAGAATCAAACCGCTGTCGACTATGTGGGAGTCCAGCGACATAGCCATTACGCTAACTGCTGGTCCCTGCTCTAGCTTTCTCTCTGTCTCTCTCTGACTCTGTCTCTGTCTTCTCTTTTTTTGTCATTTTTCCTTTTTAAATTTTTTTTAAGGTAAAGTATTTTGTCAGCTTTCAACCACATTTTATCTTGCTAATAATCCCCTTTCCCTCTCCCACTCAGGAGAGGCAAGGGGCAGGCCTTCAGAAGAAGACTCCTCCATGGCTCCTGAGAACTAGTGATTTCGTGTGATGCTTGTGGGCTGCGCGGTTTTCTACTTTTGGCTTTAAAAAAATATTTTTTTGGTTGCTTTTTTATATTTTTTCTTCTTTTTTCCTTTCTGTTTCTTTGTTGTTGTTTTCTCTCTCTCTCTCTGTTTTTTTTTCTTTTTCTTTTATCTCATGACTTTGGTCCTCAATCTCCATTCACTGCGTTTCTAGACAAAACTAAGGGAACCATCGTCAAACAATACAAATACTATTTGGGTTAACATATTCTTCAATATCCACTGAATCTGATGCACAGAGGGATAAAAACAGAACGGCAAAGAGATTCCAGATCACTTCCTTCTGTACACTTCTAAACACTCAGATTGAACTTCAAGAATTGGAAAGAAACATACCATCCATCAGATGACTAGAAATCACCACAGGGCCATGAGAAGTATGGGAAATCACATTTTGTATGCTGTGACAATGCTTAGGGAATGAATGTAAATTAATTAAGTTTTGAAAAAACGTTTCAGGAAGAAAAAAACCCCTGAAACTTTTTTTCTTGAAACTAAAAAAAAAGCATTAAAAATACTTATTTGATTACTGCAGTAAGATATATAGCACCAGTTAGGTGCTACTTTATGCTATGTTCATCCTACTCACTGAAGTTTATGCCTAAAGTCAGACTTGTGTTCATGAATATGTATATATCAGCTGTGATTGCTATTCAAAATATTTAGATTAATTAAGATCTTTAGTGAATCAATAAAATGTGGTGGGGGGGAAGGCATAGAAAGTAACCATGGATACCAGAGACAGTGTGGGAGGAGGGTGGGAGATGGCAGAGGGTGAGAGATAGGAAATCAAGGATGGGAAAGCAGGCAAAATATACAGGAAATAAGAAATGGAAAATTATTTGTTGATGATAACACATGTGTTGATGTGCTGGATTGAGCCAATATACAGTGTACCCTGGATGGAAAATCTCATTTTGTATGCTGTAATGATGAACAGTGAATTAATGTAAATAATTAAATTTAAACTAAAAAAAAAAAAAAGAAATCACCACAGGGCCACAAGAAATATGGGAAATCAAGAAAATACCTCTCCTCCAAGGGAAAAGAATAAATTCTCTTCATCCACAGACAGTTCAATGGAAATCATGGAAATGTCTGATAAAGAATTTTAAATATTTGTAATGAAGAAGCTAACAAAGATGGAAGAGAAGAGAGACAATGAACTGTAGAAGAGGCAGGACAAATGAGCTGATGAGTTCCAGGAGGTGAGAAAATTCTTGCAAGATCTAAAAGTGGAATTACACATTTTTAAAAAGAATCAAATGGACCTGTTAGAGATGATGGCTCTAATACAGGAAGTCAAAATCTCCCTTGAAAGTATTAAAAGCAGAGTAGAACACACAGAAAATAGAATATCAGATGTAGAAGAGAAAATTGGTGGCCTAGAAAAGTCAACCGCAAAGACTGAGAAAATTGCCCCCCGAAATGAGAATAATATACGATAAATATTAGATATCATCAAATGTCCAAACATCCGAATAATTGGTACCCAAGAAAGCAAAGAGAGACTCATAAGAGCATTGATAATCTATTCCATAAAATCCTGCAAAAAAACTTTCTAAACCTAGAGAGGCACTCAAAGATCCAGTCACAAGAAATGCAAAGGACTACAAGTAGAATCAACCCAAGAAGGTCTTCTTCAAGACACATTATAGCCAGATTGAACAAAACCCCCAGATTAAGACAAGATACTAAGATTGGCAAGAGAGAAATGGCAAGTTACTTACAAAGGATATCCCATCAGGTTAACAGCAGACTACTCATCAGAAACAATATGAGTGAAGAAATAATGGGAAAATATATTAAAAGCATTAAGGGAAAAGCAATTTAAGCCAAGAACACTGTGCCCAGAAAGATTATCCTTCATATGGGAAGAAACGACAAGAACATTCTTAGATAAACAAAACCTGAAAGAATTTACCACCACCAGACCAGATCTCCAAGAAATTCTCAAGGGAGTTCTCAAGGAAAATTAAACATAAACACACAGAAATAAAAGTTCAAAAAATAAGAAAATGGCCAACAAAATCATTGGGACAATCTGGAGTTGAATATTATATCCCAGAATTCAATCGGGAAGATTGAATCACAACAGAAGATAGATTAAGTATATGAGGCTGAACTAGTGAAATAGCATTTTATGACTTTTGACTAAAACATTGCTGAATGTCTTCTAGGCTTTGTTTTCTGGTTTTAAGGATTTTTGTCCTGCCTTCAGATGTAGATAGGTTCATGTACTTACTATTTGAACAGAATCCTAACCTGTTTCCTGGCTTTAAGGTTTAAGCAAAGTTCCTTAGCATTTCTTTGATGTATTAAAGTTAAAACTGATTTTCTTGAAAAAAAAAAAACAAATAAAATTAAATAAGTAAATAATTCTTTTATCTCCCCAAAATAGTCAATGCAATTAAAAGATGGACTAATGAGCTGAACAGACAACTCTCCAAGGAAGATATATGAATAGTCAAAAAGCATATGAAAAAAATTCAACATCCCTTATAATAAAAAAGATGCAAATCAAAACCACAAAGTAATAACAACAAATCCCAGACAAAATGGCTAAGATTAAAAAAATATTGGATGATAAATGATGGTGAGGCAGCAGCGGAAAGTGAACTCTCCTACATAGTTAGGAATGTAAATTGGTATAACCACTATAAAGAATAAAATAGAAATTCCTCAAAAGCCTACAAATAGAACTACCATATGATCCACTAATTCTACTAGTGGGTATCTCCCCAAAGATTAGGAATGCACTCAGAAAAGTATTTGCATATCCATGTTTATTGCAGCATTATTTGCCATTGCTAAAACATAGAATCAACCTAAATGTTACAGAACACATGAATGAATAGAAAAAGTGTGGCACATATATACTACAGAATACTACTCAGCCATAGAAATAATGAGAACTTGGCATTTAATTGAAAGTGAATGAATATGGAAGATACTATTTTCTTTTTTAAATTAATTTTTAAAATTACAATTCATACATTACAACACTATACATTATTTAGATTGTGAAGAGAATTTACCCAGTATGATATTCATCTCAGTCCAGCCCAGTTGAAACTATTTATTGTACACATCCTTGTCAACAGGTAAAAAAATTTATTTGTGTTCCATAAATGTCTTACCTCTCCATTTCACCGCCAAATTTTCTTTCCTATGCTCTGCCCCCAACACACTCTCTTTCCACTTTTTCTCTAGTGTCATTACAATTTTTAATGCTTTTATGTTCTCCAGTCTTTCAGTCTCTACCGTAGAATATGGACAGTCGGAACTGATTGCCTAAAGGATGTAGTAACACAGTATATGGATGTAAATACCAGATATAGTGTGTGTGTGTGTGTGTGTGTGTGTGTGTGTGAAAGAGTAGTCTCTGAGGAAGGACATTTAGAAGAAAAATAGGGAAGCAAAGCATTAATGGGTCAAATAAATGTGGTATTATCTGTTGAAGATATTTTATAGTTTTATCAACTGGACTAGGGAGAAATGGTCACCTGTTGAAATATTAACCTTGTAAGCTAAATAATGTAATTGAATGTATAAAAGAAAATGAAACTAAAAAAGAAGAAAAAAGAATGTGGACAATCAGTATATGTTAAGTGGAGACATGCAATGTTTCTTTTTCATAGCCTGACTTGCTTCACTCAGCAACAAATCTTCCATATTCATTCATTTTCTATCAAATTCCAGGACCTTGTTGCTTTTTATAGCTGAATAGTATTCCATGGAGTATACGTGTCATAATTTTTCAATCCATTCATCTGTTTGTGGATATATGAGTTGGTTTCATGTCTTAGCGATCAAGAATATTGCTGCAATAAAAATAGTTGTGCAAGCGCTTTTCCGACCAAGTTTTCACCATTCTGACAGTGGTTACGTGAAATCTCATTGTGGTTTGATCTGAATGTCCCTTACAATGAGGGATGTTGAGCATTTTTTCATGTGCTTTCTGGCTGTTTTTATGTCTTCCTTAGAGAATTGTTTATTCAAATTATTTTCCAATCTTTTAATTGGGTTAATTATTTTCTTCTGGGTAAGCTGCTTGAGTTCCCTGAGTATTATGGTTATCAATCCCTTATCTCAGGCACAGTTAACAAGAACTCTCTCCCATTCTGAGGGTTGTTGATTCACACTAATCACAGTGTCCTTTGCTGTGAAGAAACTCCTTAATCTGATGTAATCCCACCTATCTCTTTTGGAGATTATTGCTGGTGTTTTTTGGGGGGGGGATGTTGCTTAAT
>NW_006159867.1:6424427-6449847 GCF_000334495.1 Tupaia belangeri chinensis | reverse complement strand
TCCCTATTGGAGTGCTTTTTATTTCCTTCTCTTCTCTGATCACATGGCTACAACTTTCAGTACTATATTGAATAGGAGCAAAGAAAGTGAACAGCCTTGTCTTATACCAGTTTTTAGTGGAAAAGTTTTCAGGTTTTTCCCATTCAGTATAATGCTAGCTGTAGGTTTTTGATAAACAGCTTTTATTATGCTGAGAAATAGCCCTTATATGCCAATTTTCCTGAGAGTCTTGATCATAAAGGCATGTTGTATTTTGTTGAATGCTTTTCCCAGATCGATTGAATTGATCATATGGTTTTTACATTTTTTTTCTGTTAATATGGTGTACTACAGGGACCAGCAGGTGGCATGTTGGTGAAGGCGCTGGTCACTCCCACATGGACAACCACGGATCAAGGCCTGGACCTGGTGGCTTGCTTTCTCACTTTCTCTCTCTCTCTGTCTCTCTTTGTGTCTGTGTTTCTCTGGTCAAATTAAAATGAATGAATGAATAAATAAAATTAAAAAAATATGGTGTATTACATTTATAGTTTTGCATATGTTGAACCACCCTTGAATCCCTGGAAAAAAGCCTACCTGGTAGTGATGAATAAGCTCTTTTATATGCTGTCAAATATAAAGTATCTTGTTGAGAATTTTTGCACCTATATTCATCATGGATATAGGTCTATAGTTTTCCTTTATTGTCATATCCTTATCCATTTGGAAATGAGGGTAATGGAGGCTTAATAGAATAAATTTGGAAAGCTTCCTTCCTTTTGTATCTTTAGAAGCAGTGTGAACAGATTGGGGGTTACCTCTTCTTTAAAAGCTTTGTCTGTCTTTTTATTTAAAATTTTTTAAGGTAAAGTATTTTCTTGGCTCTGAAATCTTCCTTTATCTTAGTAATAATCCCCTACTCCCCTCCGCCTCTTGTTTAGGTAAGCCAAAAATTGTAGGCCTTCAGAAGAAGACAGAGTCCACCAAGAAAGCTGAGATCTTGTGCTTTCAGGGATAAGAGAAATCAATATGTTCTGCTTAGAAGTCACCCTGAGGAGGCAAAAAACACAGGCCTTCAGAATAAGATTTAGTCCTGTATGAGAGCTGAGATCTAATGCTTTTAGTGAATAAGAGAAATGAAGATGTTCTGCTGAGAAGTCATCCTTGAGCAACAAAAGGGCAAGTCTTCAGAATAAGACAAATTCTGCCATGAGAGCTGAGATCTAGTGCTTTCAAAGATTAAGAGAAATGAAGGTGTTCTGCTGAGAATTCATCCTGGTAGAGTTTCCTCTATCTTTCTTTCTCTGGATCTTTCTGTCTCTCTGTCTCTTTTTATTTTTCTGAATTTTCTTTTTAAGAATTTTTTTTGTTTTGTTTTGTATTAGTTTGTTCTTTCTTTCTTTCTTTCTTTCTTTCTTTCTTTCTTTCTTTCTTTCATGTAAATAAAAATTATATAAAATTGAAAAAATAAAAAAACAACAAAATAAAACAACAAAGTTTTTATATACATTCAATCACATTGTTTACCTTACAAAGTGAACATTTAAATATGTGAACATTTCTCCCCAGTCCATTTGATCAAAATATCTTCAAATGATAACACCACACCTCCCCATCCCAGCAATGGTCTACCTCTGTATCCCTCCTCCAAATGTCTTTCCTTAGGCCTCACTCCTCCACACAAACCACATCTGGCATTCACACCCATTTCTTGTGTTTGTACAACTTTTAATCAATCAGTTTAAGCCATACAGTGGAGGCACTCGATATATATTAAGTGGAGATATACAATGTCTCTCCTTCATAGACTGACTTGCTTCACTCAGCAGTAACTCTTCCATATTCTTCCACTTTCTGTCAAAAACCAGCGTTTTTGCTTTCTGCCTTTGGACGCTGCCACGGAAGCATCGTTGAACTCTCTCTTCTCACTGCCGTCTTGTCTAAGTCCGTGTCTCCCAAAGAGCCCAAACAGCTGTGGAAACTCTTTATCAGAGAATTGAGATTTGAAACAACTGATGAAAGCCTGAGGAGCCATTTTGAGCAATGGGGAACGCTCACAGACTGCATGGTAATGAGAGATCCAAACACCAAGTGCTCCAGGGGCTTTGGGTTTGTCACGTATGCTACTGTGGAGGAGGTAGGTGCAGCCATGAATGCAAGGCCACACAAGGTCGATGGAAGAGCTGTCTCAAAGGAAAAAGAGAAGATTCTCAAAGACCGGGTGCCCACTTAACTGTGAAAAAGATATTTGTTGGTGGCATTAAAGAAGACACTGAAGAACACCACCTAAGAGATTATTTTGAACAGTATGGTAAAATTGAAGTGATTGAAATCATGACTGACCAAGGCAGTGGCAAGAAGAGGGGCCTTGCTTTTGTGACCTTTGATGATCATGACTCTGTGGATAAGATTGTCATTAAGAAATATCATACTGTGAATGGCTACAACTGTGAAGTACAGAAAGCCCTGTCCAAACAAGAAATGGCTAGTGCTTCCTCCAGCCCTAGAGGTTGAAGTGGTTCTGGAAACTTCGGTGGTGGTCGAAGAGGTGGTTTTGATGGTACTGACAACTTTGGTCATGGAGGAAACTTCAGGGGTTGTGGTGGCTTTGGTGGCAGCAGTGGTGGTGGTGGCAGATATGGTGGAAGTGGGGATGGCTATAATGGATTTGGTAATGATGGAAGCAATTTTGGAGGTGGCTATAATGATTTTGGCAATTACAACAATCAGTCTTTAAATTTTGGACCCATGAAGGGTGGCAACTTTGGAGGCAGAAGCTCTGGCCCTTATGGAGGTGGGGGTCAATACTTTGCCAAACCACAAAATCAAAGTGGCTATGGCAGTTCCGGCAGCAGCAGTAGCTATGGCAGTGGCAGAGACTTTGCCAAACCACGAAATCAAGGTGGCTATTGTGGTTCCAGCAACAGCAGTAGCTATGGCAGTAGCAGAAGGTTTTAATTAACTGCCAGGAAACAAAGCTTAGCAGGAGAGGAGAGCCAGAGAAGTGACAGGGAAGCTACAGGTTACAACAGATTTGTGAACTCAGCCAAGCACAGTGTTGGAAGGACCTAGGTGCTACAAAGAAGACATGTTTTAGACAATATTCATGTGTATGGGCAAAATATACGAGGACTGTATTTGTGACTAATTGTATAAAAGGTTATTTTAATTACTGTTCTGTGGAAAGTGTAAAGCATTCCAACAAAGGGTTTTAATGTAGATTTTTTTTTTTTGCACCCATGCTGTTGATTGCTAAATGTAATAGTCTGATCATGACACTGAATAAATGTGTCTTTTTTTTTAAAAAAAAAGAAAAGTATTACGATTTAGAGTAGGTAGTGCATTTGCATTTAGCTTAGAGAATACTGAAGTAGGAGGTATTTGTACAAAGAATTGATAGAGGAATATCTCATAAGAACAGATAAAGAGAAAGCTTCAGGAAGGAACAAGATAAGCACAAGCATAAAGGAAGGAAAGTACAGGGCCTATTTAGGGAAGATGGAAAGTAAGACTGTAAAGGTCACGGGGACTACAACGTCAATGGCCTTACCTGACAAGCTATCTGTATTAATTTAAAGATAAATGGGGAACTGTTCAAATAAACGGGATCAGAGCTGAACTTTAGGAATTTAAATCTGACATTTGTGAAAAATAATGGACTAAAATGAAAGTTCTGTCTCTTTTTAACCAATATATTGTAATAAATGAGCAAGAGAAAGTCAGTACAGTATAATAAATGAGCAAGAGAAAGGAAAAGTCTAGAGTGATGACAATAGTGGGAGACATGGCATAGATTTTTACGAAGATGGAATGTAAGGGATCCCAGGCATTCATTCTTTGAAGAAATATTTATTGAATGCTTATAATATGCCATGCACTGTAACTATATTTTGGACATACTGAATTTCAAGTGCTAGTGGCTCATTCGGATTTTTAATTTTTTGTTTGTTTGTTTGAACCAAATTTCAGGAGCCCTAGAGTTAATTTATTGGGCACTACACTATGCTCTCTCTTTTGGGCACCACACAAATTATATACTGAGTTCTTCAGCACTGGTGATGCAGTGGTAAACAAGGGAGTTAAATCCTTGCACTCATAAAATTTATATTCTACTGGGGGGATAAATATGCAAACAAATAGATAATTTCAGAAATAGATAATGGCATGAAGAAAATTTATATAGAGCAAGGGGGAAAACATCGGTGATCAGGGACAATCTAATGAAGAGCTATTTCAGTTAATGCCTAAAGGATGACGAGGTCATCTTAAGAAAATCTAAGGTAGAAGAATTATAGGCAAAGAGAATTGACAATGAATGCAAAGAATATGAGAAAGACACTCAAAGAAATAGTAACTAAACTGGAATGTATCACAAAAAAGTAGAAGACAAGTCAGAGACAAAGGAAGCATTCAGATTACGTAAGTACCTTTTCGATAGGGTAATAATTTTGAATTTTTTTTTTCAGTGGCAATGAAAATCCACTGGAGGGCCTTAAGCAGGTGAGTGATGTTTTATGCTGAGGGGAGAGCATTTCTACTGGTGTGCACGGAATGAATTTCAGTAGGATAAGAATGAGACCCGAAAGGGGACTGGTTACAAACATGCGATACTGCTAACTTGGAGTACAAGTGATAAAATGATGTTGCATTTGTCATAATCTGAATATAGAGCCTGCATGACTAGGACGTAGAGAAGTGAAAGAGAAGAATTCAGCAAAATCCCTAGGTTTGATGAGGGGTATATGCTACTCGCATGGGAAAGACCTCCACTCCTTATTTCAATTACAGCTGTTTCATTTTTACCAGTTCTATATACTGAGGTTCCATGTATAAGATTTTCTTTTAAAGGAGTCTGCTGCTAAAAAATAAGAGTATGAAAACTATTGGTCTACCAATTCAAGTATGAAGCTTAATAACATAATTGAGTCCAGAGCTATGTATTTGGGAAACATTATTATTTTTAAGAACTATTTATTTAATTTCATTATTATTCTTAAAATTTGCTATAGGGCATGCAGAGAGACAGAGAGAAAGAAAACAAGCCTTAAGGTCTAGGATTGAACTGTGGTCGGCCATGTGGAAGTCTGGTGCCTTAATCACCATGCCAAATGCTGGCCCCAGGAAACATTATTACGATGAAAGTTTAGGTAGGGTAGGATATATGTAATACTGTAAATAGAGGGGGAAATTCTGTGATATGGTTAGAAATATAAGAAATGATTACTGTTAGTGGGCAGGATAAGGGAATGGGAAAAACAAAGAAGCAAAGACAGGGCCACACAAGTCAGAGAAGACCTAGAAGAGAAACATATAAGAAAGGAAGAAAAATCATAAACCAAAGAGAAAAAATGACCATGGAGAAGAGGAAATTTTTGATTCAAGATAAAAAATGTACCACTAATCTTGAGAAGAGACACATGAGGTCAGGTCCAAATTAAAATAAATTCTAGGGCCAGCAGGTGGTACGGTGGTTAAGGTGCTGAATCTCACAGGGCCATTGTCACAGTTTTGAGTCCTGGGCTAGGTAGTTTGAAAAACACAATGGATGCATGTGCATGTGTGCCCAAAAATCCCAAGAGGAGACTAGATTGTGATGTGGTCGTCCTTTCTGGGGGTTGACCTCTCACTTTCCCTCTCTCTCTGGTCAATTAAATGATAATAATAAATAAATAAAATTAAATAGTTCTTTTTTAAAAAATTATTTAACTTTGTTATTATTTTTATTTTTGTTTTAATTTGACCAGAGACAACGGGGAACAGAAAGGGAAAGTGAGAAAGCAAGTCACCAGGTCCAGGACATGAACTATGGCTGGTCATGTGGGAGTCCAGAACCATAACTACCATGCCACCTGCCAGCCCCTAAATAAATAATTCTTTAAAAAAAAAATGGGAAGGAGAAAATAATCTCAGGACTCACCTGGTAGGCTTATGTGTCCCTTTAAAGGGCCAGCCAGTGTCAATGGTGTGGTTAAGGCAGCCTGACCCCACATGGCCAACTGTGTGGTTTGAGTTCCAGATCTGGTGGCTTGAGAAACATGCTGGGCACATGTGTGTGCATCCCCAAAATTCCAAGGGCAGAATGAAAGAGAAGGGATTGTGGTGTGGCCATCACCTCAGAGGATGGTTTCTCACTTTCTCTCACTCTCTCTCTCTCTCTTTATCCAACAAGTATATATGCCCTATAGCAAATTAAAAATTAAAAAAAAAATTTTAAACCTACAACAAATAATTTAAAGACAGAAAGAATATAAGTAATAGAACAAGATGCAAGAAGAAACAGAAAGGATTTGGGATTGTAGAGTTGGCAAGAAATGGGGATACAACATAATACAAAGGATGAAAAAAAGAATGAATGCTTCCTTTGGTCCTAGAAATTATAGCAGCAACGACAAAGGTAAGGTTGATTTTTCAGATCTAAGGAGGGAAATAATCCATTATCTATTTATTACAACATTAAGACCAGCTCTCAAATCTACTAGCATGGGCTTTCTAAATATACATCCTACCTAGGTAGGCTGGATGCTAACATAGAATGGCAAAGATATTAAGAGTTTAGGAAATTTCGACACTGCAAGGAAGGTCATTTTCTTTCAGCTTTATAGAGGTGAGGAACCTGAAGTTCAAGCAGTTAAACAATCTACCTAAATCAATCAAACAGTTGCCATGGTGTCTGAATGTTTGTGTTCCCCCCAAAATTATATGTTGAAATTCCATATGAATATCCCAACGTTATGGTATGAAGAGATGGAGCCTTTTGGGAAGAGATTAAGCCATGTAAGCAGGGCCCTCAAAAATAGGATTAATACCTTATAAAAGAGGCCAGAGAGAGCTTGTTTGCCCCTCTTACCATGTGGAGACACAGTGAAAAGGAACCACCTATGAATCAGGAAACGGACCCTCACCAAACACTGAATCTACTGGCATCTTGATCTTTCCAGTCTCCAGAACCGAAAATAAATGTCTGCTGTGTATAAGCCACCCAGTCTAGGGTCTTTTGTTCTGGCAGCCCTTATGGACAGAGACAATGGCACAGCCAGAACAGAACACACTTCCGAGCCCATGCTCGCTATACCTCACACCACACAAGAGTAGCACATTTGTAGGACAGGTGTGTAAAAATGCAGTATATGTGAAAGAAAGCTATAAATATTAATAAAAAACATATTTTGAAATAAAACCAGTCTACTATTAGAGGCAAAGTTCTGAATAGTGATGTTACAGATGTTTTTATTCTTTTCAAACCTCCAATACAAAAATTTTTAATATTACTTCATTGTAATTAAATCTCTACTGTTTTATTTTATTATTTTTAAAAGAATTACTTATTTTATTTATTATTATTATTCAGTTTGACCAGAGAAAGAGAGAGAGATAGAGAAAGGGAAAGTGAGAAAGCAAGCCGCCATGTCTGGGACTTGAACCACAGTCGGCCATGTGGGAATCTAGTACCTTAACCATCACACCACCTGCCAGTTAGTTCCTCTACAAAAATATGAACTTTTTTTGGTGGTGTTGTTAGAGGGTGTGTGTGCTTGCAAGAGAGAGAGAGACAGAAAGAAAGTGGAAGAGGAAGTGGAGACAGCACTACCCCACAGGGAATAGTCATACTTCATCTCTCCCTTCTTTTGGGATTTTGGGCATGTATGCACACATGCCTAGTGTTTTCTTTTAAGCCATTGGGTCCAAAACTTGAATCATGCAGTTAACCATATGGGATCTGGCTGCCTTACCCATTAGGTCACAGAGCAGGCCCAAACCATTATATTTATTTTATTATTTTTAAAAGAATTACTTATTTTATTTATTATTATTATTCAGTTTGACCAGAGAGAGAGAGAGAGAGAGATAGAGAAAGGGAAAGTGAGAAAGCAAGCCGCCAGGTCTGGGACTTGAACCACAGTCGGCCATGTGGGAATCTAGTACCTTAACCATCACACCACCTGCCAATGGCTTAAAAAATGCACTGGGCACATATACATGCATGTATGCCCCCAATCCTGATGGATGGTGATAGGGAGGAAAAAGGACTGCGAAGTGAACATGTACCATTGAGGGGTGCTTCTGCTCTCTCTCTCTCACTCTCTCTCGCTCTCTGTGAATCTATAGTACATGTACCCTCTGGCATTAAAAAAAAAAATACTTTTTAACAAATAAAAACAATTACTATTTGAGACCAGCAGTTGGTTTAATGGCTATGTCACTGGACTCCCATGTAGTCGACCATGGTTCAAGTCCCAGACCTGGTGGCTTAAACTCATGCCGGGCATGTGTGCCCAAGGTCCCGAGAGGAGAATGGAGGAGAAGAGATTGTGGCATGGCCATCCTCCCTGGGGGGTGATTTCTCGCTTTGTGTCTCTCTGTCTCTCTCTGTCTGTCTGGCAAGCACATGCGCCCTATAGCAAAAACCTCCAAAAAAAATTACTATTTCTTCAGATCTAAGCGTCACACAATATAATTGGACCTTGCATAAATCTTTTAACTCTCTGAAAGGCTCTGCTCTTGATCAATGTGGCCTAGAAATAAACTCTAATAGTCTTCATTCTGTCTCTTAAAGATTAAGCGGGAAAGATCAACATTTCTTAATTAAGAGTAACTGTAGTAAGTATCCCCTAAATAACATTAAAGTAAAGTAACATAAAAAGATAGAAAAATGACAGCAAAGCTCTATTTCTTATCTTAAAACCTGTTTTCTGTGCTCAGAAAAGTAGCTGCCAACACATAAGGAACCGTCTGGCAATCCTATGACTAAGCACATCTGCTCAGGGCCATTTCTCACATGGCACAGTTTCCAAGAGACACTATGAATCAAAACTAGTTATCCATGAATTCCAGATTTCCACAGCATTTTTATAATAGGAGACACAATATTATTCAAATTGGAACATGAAACATCTGAGAAAAATATGTTATCTCAGCGAAAATAAAACTATTACCTGGCAAAAGTACATTAAAAAATAAGATAGTATGTAAGAGTCATTGATGCGTACATTTTTAAAGAAAAAAGTATGCATTTGTAAAAAAGAATAAAAACAAATACAATAAATATGCATAGTTTGTGATTTACATGGTTTACCTTTTACCTGATAGAGTGATACCAATAACTGCATTGCTAATCACATCAGTTCTTATGTTCTTCAATAAAGCCATTTATAAACCATTTTAAATGATTTTGGTATTTTAAACACTTCCTGGATTTTTTTGCTTTTGTTTTTCTTTTTGATAGAGAGATTTTGCCACAGGGCGCATGAGCTTGCCAGAGAGACAGAGACAGAAAAAGGGAAATCAACCCTGGGAGGGGTGGCCATACTGCAATTCCTTCTCCTCCAATCTCCTCTCAGGACTTTGGGCACACATGCACCTGTGTCTGGTGTAAGTTTTAAGCTGCCAGGTCAGAGACTCTAACAGTGGTGGGCCGTGTGGAAGTCCAGTGACGTAACCATTTCGCTATCAGCTGGCCCCAAGACTTCCTGGATTTTATTTCTTATTTAAATACAAAGAGTACTAAACATGAAAGTATTTAAGTGCTTCTATTATCCACTCAAACTTCGAAATTATTTGCTAACAGAAACAGATTAAAAGTCGATATAGCTCAAAGGTTGAGTTTATAAAGAGAAACACTAAATACCTTTTTAAAAAAAATTTACTTATTTATTCCATGAGTGAGAGAAATAGAGACCAAGAGGCAGTACCCCTGGCAGAGTCCTGACAATACCATCTGTCCCCCCAGCATCAGCCAGCTCTGATCATGGACATGTGTACCTGGTGTACTCAGGTCTCTGGCCTTGAACCAACCACCTTTCCATGTGAGTCTACCTTTCAGAGAATTTCTTTTTACTGTTGGCCCCAAAGCACTGCACATCTTTTAACTTGTTAGGCATAGCTTCTAATAAATATTAAAACAATTTTTTTTCTAGTGCTTTGTTTTGAAAATTAAACTTCTATGCACTTACACAATTCTGGCATGGCAGAAGATATAAAATAGAAAAAAAAAAAAAAAGTCATGACAGTCCAAGGAAACGGTGTTACCTTAGAAAGATTAAAATACAAGGAGACAAATAGAAAACCTACTTAAATAAGTTAGCTTTATCCCTCCAATGAAGTACAATTTAATTATTTATTTAATTAGCTGGCCCAATCCCTGAAAAAAATTTTGTCAGCATCTGCCACATGTCTACCACTATGCCAGATGATGGCAAGTTAAAAAAAAAAAAAAAATCAAATCATGAGGCCAACAGGTGGCATGGCAGTGAAGATGCTAGATTCCCACATGGTAAACTGTGGTTTGACCAGCATCGTGAAAAGCACACCAAGCGTGTGTGCTTGTGTGCTGAAAAATCCCAGGAGAATAGAGGAAAAGGGATTACAGCATGGCCATTCCCACCACGGAGTGATTTCTCACTTTTCCTCTCATTTCTCTATCTCTCTCTAGCAAATTCACAAGCCCTATGGCAAAAACCTTTAAAAAAAAATCAAACCATGATCCATTTCTTTAAGGTGCTTAAAGACAATGGAAGAGAAGTGGATGTACAGTTAGTAGCATGTTAAAAATGTGGTGACAGACACATATGCAGCCCCCAGTGAGGCACAAAGCAAGAGGGCACGTTTCATTCCACGTGGGGAGGAGAAACCGTAAAAATTGAGGAAAAGATTTCCAGATGTGACACTTGAGCCAAACCTTGAAAGTTGAGAGGATATTTGTCAAATTAAGGTATTTTAGGCAGCCTGAAACATGTAAATAAAAACGGAGGGTTATGAAATGGCATAGCTTGTCTGGGAAACTTGTGAGGAGTGACAAGATACAAAGCAAAGTAGCCATAGACAGGTCCTGGAAGACTATGTCATGTGAGTAATTTGGATTATAGCTTGTAGGCATTTCATAGCCATCGAAGGACAGTGACATGATCAGATTTATTTTAGAAAGATCATTTTGATGACAGCATGGAAAAGAAGAGGGAAACGCAATTTGGAGGTTACTACAGTAGCTCGGATAAGATGGACTGGGCAAAGGCATTGACAATGTAGTGATGGACAAGTGAAGGGTCTGAGGGATTTTCCAAAGGTAGAGTTGGGACAGAAAAGAACTGATGATGCCTCCTAGTTTTCTGAATCAGGAATTGGATAGCACCATTCATAAATCTGGAGAAAAGATTCAGGAGCTATGACGCTAAGTTCAGTTTAGAGTCTGTAGTGTTTCAAGTGCATCTAAGCCATCTGCTGGATATAACCAGGATAATCTTGAGCAAGAAGTGAGATCTCAACCTCACAGAGACTAAAGAAGCCACAAAAGCATGCATGAGATTAAGCAGGTTAAATTAAAGCAATTTAGAAGCTATCCTATCATATCACGCATAACGAATTAAAGAGTATAAATTCTCAATAGCTGTAAAATAACTGATCGAGAATTTACAGATTCCTTATATGAAGATAATATCTGTATCTATTAATAAGACCTTTCTTGGTGGCTAAGATAATTTTTAACACTCTGATGAGACCATTCTGATCAGTTAATATGGACCCTATGCAAATGCTCTAGTCTTTATAGTACATCCTTTTACAAAAATAGTATTGGCAATCATAAAAGATATACACAAATGACAATCCTTTCCTTCTAAGACTTTACAAGGCAGATGTAAAATCTCAGCACTGATGACCTGGAAATAACCATTTCCATAGCCCAGCTGGATAAATATTATAAACAAATACATGGGACAAAAGAGCACCTAAAGAGAAACTGTATAAAATCTCAGTTTAAATGAATAAATGCCAAGTAGATGCACAAGAATAGAAGAGTGAAAATTTGGTGGCATGAACAAAGGAAGTTTTCCTAGAGAAGGCAAATTTTAGACAGGTTTAGAAAATTCTGAATTTTCTGAGAAACAGAATCATGATCAAAGGCAAAGAGGAAAGAATCAAAAGTTTTATGAGAAACAGCAAAATGGGTAAATCTTCAGCCTAAGGAACTATGCTATTTCCTTCCTGCTCTGACAGGTATTGCCAAAAACTCTCAACAAGGAAAATTATAAAACCTTTAACTATTTCATTTTTTCAAAGAATTATTTGTTTAACTTTATTATTATTATTATTTAATTTGACCAGAGAGAGACAGAGGGAGAAAGGGAAAATGAGAAAGCAAGCCATCAGGTCCAGGACTCGAACTACAGTCAGCCATGTGGGAGTCCAGCGCCTGAACCATGATGCCACCTGCAGGCCCCAAATCTTTAAATTATTAATGCACATGATTATAATTTTTGGTACCAAATTATCAGACAACAAATGAAACTAGTATGTTCCAGTATAAGTACAAACTTAAACAACTCTGGTGTTTAAAGAGTTTCTAATTTAGTCACTCTTTGGCATAGTTACACAGAACATCTCAAAACCTAAATCCGGGTAATGTCAATATGCCCATCATTCAGAATCTGTCAAACTTGAAAGCAACACCCTCTTCCCTAAAATAAGCATCTGCTTATCCTTATGTTCCTCCCAATCTGTGGCAGGAAAAGCAGGCATAGTTTTATGTATACAACTCTGAACTGCTTAATGTTAAGCTATGGAATACTGTCAGTAAATATTATGGCAAAGTTGCTCATGGACAATTAAACACTTAAGACCTTTTAGGTTTTAGAAAACCACAACTAGCTTTATCACACTCTATTCTCTACTTAGAAAGTTGAAGCACAAATGTGCACAAGCTAAAGGAATCTTCCACGCAGATGTCAAAAAATCAATGTACCCACCATCCTTTTTTTCCTGATCAACTCTGATTCTTGACTTTACTGTTGTGGATATTGTCAGAGAGCCAGGTTTAGAAACTTACTGGATAAGAAACGGAAAAGTATGAATTCTAATTTGGCTTTTAGGAATGTTAAAAAAAAATTGCTAGAGGGCACGTGCACTCACCAGAGATAGAGGGACCAAGGAATAGAGCAAGAGTGAGAGAAAGCACCCCCTCCTCAGTGGTCACTCTGCAATCCCTTCTCCTCCATTTCTCTTTTTAGGATTTTGGGCATGCATGCATATGTGCCTGGTGTGTTTTCAAGCCACCAGATCCAGGATTCAAACTGCACAATTACCCAAGTGGATTCAGCCAACTTAACTACCACACCACTGGCGGTCCACCTGCTCTCCACCTCCATCTTTTATGAATTTATTGTGTATCCTTAGACAAGACAAATAGTTTCTGGGCCTTTGGATCAGTCTGTTCTATAAAAAGATTATATAAAACTCAATGATCAGTAAGGTACCATCTAGCAATAAATTTCATTATCCTTCCCCTGTCATTTAGATCAAAATCTCCACACTCTGTACATTATTCCTACACAGAATCATTTATATTAACATTTTTTTTTTTGTCAGAAGATCCATGCTCACCACAGAAATAGAAAGAGAGGGAGAGAGAGCAAGTAAGCGAGCACATCTCCAGTAAGGGGGATGTACAGTCACTTCACAATCTCTTTCTTTAATTTTCCCTCCCATCAGGATTTTGAGTACCCACACACACGCACCTGGTGTGTCTTCCGAGCCGCTAGGGTCAGGATTCCAACAACCATCTGCCATGTGGGACCCTGCTCCTTACCCACAGTGCTTAATCACTGCACTCCAGGGCACGCCCCTGCATGTTATTTCCTATTTCCATTATTTTCCGATGATTGCATGTCTTTATGAACCAATTTCCTTACTCATTTTCCTTCCAGGATCTCTGAATTCTGAGTTATCCTTCATATGTCATAAACATTAATATTCTTTTTTTTCCTTTCACTTTTCTGATCCTGAAAAGTAGGGCTGAGTTAAATCACACTTTTAATTCTGTGACCTATTATTATTAGCTATGGAATACCACTTTCATTGGTTTATTTTTCTTTTCCTGTTCATTCCCAATCCTTCTCTATTTCCCTCTACTTTGCAGATTCACATTAAAATGTGATATATCCTTGCATATGTACATATACTGGTAAAATACATACTGTTCCTAAATGTATGTGATTTAGGCTACAGATCTATATTACATTTTTAGAATAAGCACTGTCTATTTTAGATCCATGTTGTTGTAACTACATCTTTATATGTTAAATACATGTTCCTAAATAATTTTTTTCATAACTATTCATAACATGATTGTTTCCAGACTGATTTATAATGCCCTCTACCATTGGCCAAACTCTCCCTCCCTATATATAGATATAGATACACACACACTTTATTTTCTTTTTAGAGAGATTTTTGCTGTATGGTATGTGTGCTTGCCAGAGAAAGAGAGAGAGAGAGACAGAAAGCAAGAAAGAGTCCCCCAGGGGAAATGGCCACCCTGCAATCCCTTCTCCATTCTCCTCTTGGGATCTTGGTCACACAGGTACACATACCCAGCCTGAGTTTTAAGCCATTGGGTCCAGGACTTGACCATAGTCCACTACATGGGAGTCTAGCAATGTAACCATTATGCCAACTGCTGGTCCCATACTTTTTAATCCCATTGTATTCTGCCAAACTCACACTTGTACATAACACTGCATTTTATTCTTCTATAGAATAGTCTTAATAATTAAGATTTTACTATTTCATTTTGTTATATTATCAAGTTTCTCTTTCTCTCCCTGTCTCTCACAGACTACAGGAATTTTAATAAAAGTTATGTTGGGACCAGCAGATAATGTTACATCACCGGATTCCCACGTAGTCAAACACAGTTTGAGTCCCAGACCCGGCGGCTTAAAACTCATGCTGGGTACATGTGCATGCATGCTCCAAATCCTGAAAGAAAAATGGAGGAGAAGGTATTATGGCGTGGCCATCCCCCAGAGGGATGATTTCTCACTTTCTATTTCTCTGTCTCTCTCTGTCTCTCTAGCAAGTACATGTGCCCTAGAGCAAAATAATCTAAAAAGAAAAATAAAAAGCTATGTTGATTTTAATTTTAGAGGCTTGAGAAGACTTATACTTATCAGAGAATTAAATTCCCACCCAACATAATAGTTCTAAAATTTCTATGTAGTTCTTCCGCAAATATTCTATTTCTTTGTTGAGATTTTTAATTTCTTTGTTGATAATTTCTACTTTTTTCATTTGTTAAAATCTTGTTTGTAATTGCTCATTGTGGCCTTAATTAGTCTGTTTAAAAATTTCTGTCAAATAACTTTGACATCTTTGTCATCTAGATGCCGATTCTAATGATTCCCTTTTTCATTCAAGTTGAGGTTTTCTTGATTCTTAGCATGAGTAATTTTTAATAAAGAGTTGAGCATCTTGAATATTATATTGTAAGGTTCTGGATATTATTTTGCACCTATTTTAATAGATTCCCTCTGACACTGTTTCTTTACGGGGAAGGGGTTTGCCTTGTTACTACCAGCTGGGCTAGGCAGAAATTTAGGTCCCTCACCAGGCAGCCTCTGTTGGCATGCGTATAGGTGGGTCCACAGTTTTTTCATGTGCTATTTGGCTGTAATAAAGAGGTTAGTGCCCATTTTGCCACACTAGTTCAATTCATTCCTGGTCCTCTGATTACATGGAGTAGATCTCTGATTTGAGGCTTTTTTTTTTGGTCTGTATTTAGTGCTGCCAGGTTGTCAGCTTCTAGTGTATATGAAACAAAACACAAAAACAAACCAGGAAACTTACCAAGGGTCCTGAGTTACCTACCTGGTCTGCTTTTTGCTTTTGTTTGTTTGGTTTTTCTACCCACAAGGCTTTTTACATTTGTTCTGTATATATATCCAGGATTTTTAGTTGTATTTGGCAGGAAGAATGGGGAAAAGTACTTCAATTCCACTCATTGATTTTTTAAAAAGAATTATTTATTTATTTAGTTATTTTTAAAAATTTGACTGGAAGGGAGGGAGGGAGAGGGAGAGAGAAAGGAGAGAAAGTGAGAAAAGTAAGCTACCAGGCCTGGACTCAGACTATACTAGGCCATATGAAAGTCTAACGTCCTTAACTACCATGCCACCTGCTGGCCCCCTTGCCCACTGATTTTTAATACAAATCTGTAATGTAATTAAAAACCTGGTTAAACCTTATTTTCCTACTTTAGTTGACAGGGTATTATTGTTCATATTACTTAACTATTTACCTGCTATCTTGCCTAAGTATCCAGTTAGAAGATTAGTTACTTCTGCTAAATATACCTCTTTTAAGAAAAAATCATTTTTCTTTCTTTCTTTTCTTTTCTTTCCTTTCTTTCTCTCTCTCTCTGCCCCTCTTTCTTTCTTTCTTTCTTTTCTTTCTTTTCCCTCCCTCCCTTCCTTCCTTCCTTTCTTTCAATTTGGCCAGAGAGGAACAGAGTAAGAGAGAGAGAGAGGCAGAGAGAGACAGAGAGAGAGAGCGAGAGCAGGAAAGTGAGAAAGGAAGCCACCAGGTCCAGGACTCAAAGTGCAGTCGGCCGTGTGGGGATCCAGTGTCCTTAACCACCATACCACCTGCCGGTCCCTAAATATCAAGAGGTATCTTGATACATAGAAGACTTCTAACAAAGAGCATGAATACAAATAGAAAGAAAGGATAGTGACAATTTTTGGGAAAAACAGTTCATACTAGTGTGGGTTTGTTTCTGGCCTCTCTGATCAGTTCAGTTTGTCTACCTTTTTCCAATGCCACTATCTTAATTTTGGCTTTATAAGTCTTGATGTATTGTCCAGGAAGTAGCCCTGGTTTGTTCTTCCTCTTGACCTTTGCATAGCTATATACATTCTAGTGACAGAGTCAGTTTTTGAAATTCTATAAACAACCTACTGGCTTTTTGACAAAAATTGCAACAAATGTACCCATATACAAATATGCTTCTTGATTTAATTTTTTTAATGGCCAAAGGTCATATGTGCTCACCAGAGAGAGAGAGAGAGAGAGAGAGAGGAGGGAGAAAGCAAGAAGAGGGAGAAAGCACCCTTCTTTGGTATTGCCACAGTTCCTTCTTCCCCATCTCTCTATCTTTTGGGGGCATATATGCAGATGAGCCTGGCATATTTTTCAAGCTGCTGTGTCCAGGATTCGAACTGTGCAGCCAGCCATGTGGGATTCAGCTTCTTTAATCATCAGGTCATCAAGATCCACCCCCCAACACACACATACTACTTTTATAATTTAAAAGACTACTTCCATTTTGAAAAAAAAAAAAAAAAAAAGGAATAAAATCCTAACATAAAATTGTAAAACTGCAAAATTAAAACCTTCTAAAGGAATAAGGACCAAATAAGAGTCCATGATTAAAACTAGGGGAAAAGAAAGTAAACATATTTAAATAAAATTAAGACGATGAAAGCAATAAAATCAAACTATAAAAAGTGGTGCATAAAATCTCAAAAAAAGGTTTAATTAAAAAACAATACATTGGGGCCAGCAGGTGGCGTGGTGGTTAAGGTGCTGGACACTCCCACATGGCCGACAACAGTTTGAGTCCCGGACCTGGTGGCTTGCTTTCTCACTTTCCCTCTCTCTCTCTCTGTGTCTCTCTCTGGTCAAATTAAAAAATAAATGAGTGGATAAATAAATAATTTTTTTAAAAAAAACCAATACATTACTTTGTGGGCTCAAACACGTGATGACAGGAATAATGGACAGCAAAGTTCATTTAATAAGCATTAACTTACTTTACAATTTAATGATATTTAAAATGACTGCATCATAGACCAAAACCTTATATGACTGAAGTGCTAAGTTTTAAGTAGTATGACTAAAGGGAAGGAAAGTGAAAAAAAATCTTACTTATTTGTTGATTTTCCTATAAATACTATTAATATAATGATTATTAAACCACTGGACCATAATACATATGTATAGTAGTAAGTCGCCTGGTTTACGAAATCTCTTTATTGACAGCCTTCTCTTTTAACTCCCCGACTGGTGCTCCTTGGTATTACTGCCTAAAGAAACATGCTTTGAAACCCTTTTCTCAGTCTGCTTATGTGGGAATCCCAAGAAAGAAATGAGATAATTTTCTATATGTAGCAAATTTTCTCAAAGAGAATTGGTTTTCTCCTGTAGCACTGGTTTTACCATCATGGTACATCTCGTACATATTTATTATTGTTGCCTTCTGATGAGTGGTCTTGATTTCAGCCTCTTCATGTCCTAACAGATCATACAAATGCTACTGACAGAAGCTTTAAAGAAGGGAAACGAGGGACAGCTGGTGGCTTGGTGGTTGAGGTGCTGGATCCCACATGGCCAGCTGTGGGGTTAGAGTCTCAGATTGGTATCTCGAAAACAAAACAAAACAAAACAAAAAAACACAACACAACAGGTGCATGTGCAAGTGTGCCCAAAATCCCGAAAGGAGGGAGAGATGGAGAAGGGACTGTGGCAAATCTATCCCCCATAGGGGCTGCTTTTTCATGTTCTCTCTCTCTGTCTCTGTGGCTCTCTGGCCAGTACACACTCCTTCTGGCAAAAGTATTAAAACACAGGAGGGGAGACAAATAAAGCACCCATGGGAAAAATTATAGCACCACCATCTCTCTTAAAGAAAAATAATTAATAATAATAATATAACAAAATTCGTTTAAGAAATACCTAAGTTGTTTTCGGAGTTGCTCGATTTCCACATTTTGTTCAGTTACTGTTTTCAGAAATTGTTGGTTGGTCTGTCACAAGAAAAAAAAAAGAAACAACCTGTATTAAAACACTTAGAACTATATCTCTGAAGATTAACCATAGGCATATAAGCAGGAAAAAACAGAGACACATGCCAATAATTACATTTTTTTTAAGAATAAGTGGTAACCCTGGCCATCTTTCCTCACCTTTATTATTGGATTATCAGAAAAGTCATGACTTATTTTTCTACGCAAAAAGACATCATGACTTTTTAAAAAAAATAATTTAATTTAATTTATCTTTTACTTGACCAGAGAGAGAGAAAGAAGAGAGAGGAAAAGAGAAAGTAAGAAAGCAAGCCGCCAGGTCCGGGACTTGAACCACAGTCGGCCATGTGGTTCAGGCCGGCCACATGGTTCAAGTCGGCCATGTGGTCCAGCACCCTTAACCACCTTGTTACCTGCCAGCCCCGGCATCATGACTTTTCCGATGACACAATACTTCAGTAGATACCTGCTTCACTTCAAACTACTTCATGGGCACTTGTGAGTCTTATGGCTCTCCCTGACTACCTGGCCCTCCATTGCTCACCTATCCATACAGAAGGCACAAGTGCTGTGGAATTAATGTCCCACTCTGAGCTTGAGCAGGCCAAGATGACTATAGGGAATTAGTGCATAAGGAACTCAAAATCCTTTGCCGAATGGGTGAAACAACTCCAAGGACAGTGTTTTACAGAGGCTTTCAGCATTCATAATGGGATTAAATATCAGTTGCTTACTTCTTAATCTCCCCATTCCTCTCCTGGGGCTAACTGGTATTACCTCCTACATAATGACATGCTTTGGAACCCTTTCCTCAGGATCTGCTGTGGAGGAACCTAAAGAAAGATATGAAGTAGCCTCCCAACTATACAAACACTTATTTCTCAGGGGATTGATTTTCTCCCATAAGTTCTGGTTTTGCTGTGAAGCTACGAATCCCTTATCTTTTATTATAGCTATTATTTAACTATGACAGTCGTGATTTTAGTTTCTCCTTGACCAAACAGTTTATGCTGATATCTCTCTAGCTTAAGTCTCTGAGACAGCTTTCACTGTGCTTCTCTCTTGATCTACCCAATTTCGTCCATCAGATTTTCTCTTAAAACTTATTTATTTTTTCCATGAATGACGGAGAGAAAGAGAGACATAGACATTATCCCTAATAGGGTCTAAAGGTTATGTATTCCTAGCTATAATATGATCCTCTTCTGAGGATGAGCTTCTCCCAGAACCCTCAGAGTACGGCCCATGATTTAGTACATCCAAGCACCTGGACCTTTGAGGAATGAATGAGTGAATGCCCTTTTTGAGACATGAGAGAAGGCCTCAGAATTTCATCTTTATCTGGGGAAGCAGACCATTGCAGACCAAAATTTTGTATTTAATTCACAGACCATGATTAAAAAGACTATCATGAGCAGAGCCAGCAGATGGTATGGTATTTAAAGTGCTGGATTCCACGTGGCTGACTCTGCTGTTCGAGTCCAAGACCTGGCAACTTGAAAAACATGCCAGACATAAGTGTGTGCATGCCCTAAGTCCCAGAGGTAGGAGAAGTGATTGTGGCATGGGCACATCCCCTCAGGGAGTGGTGATTTCTCACTTTCTTTTTCTCTCTCTGTCTCTCTCCAGTAAGTGTGAGTGCCCTATGGAAAAAAATTTTTAAAAAAAAGAAAAGAAAAGATTGTTACTTGCAGAAAAAGGGTAGAACGATGACTGGTACAATGTGTATTTTTACAGTGTAATGATTCTTGTTGAATCAAGTAATCTTACATAAATTATGCTTTTCCTGTGCTAACCTCACTTTGAATGCTTTGACAATATAACTCCTCGAGTGTTATGAATTTTGTTGGGTCATACCTGCCATAACTCAGCCAAACCAACTGATATCCATGGTGTCAATGTACTAATGAGCTGCTGGGCTCTGGGACCTTTCCCTTCGCAAGTGACACCTGGATGCGAAGATAATGCTTTCAGGACTACAAAGAGTCTCTGAACTACTATGAGACACATCTTGCTGTGGCTCCACTCTCTGTGAGCATCCATTTGATAAGACTGATGCAGCTGGAGGTCCTATCTGATTTGACAGTCCATGAGCCTCATCACTGATGACTTGAAGGCGGTCTTGACACATTTGTGTGTCATCTTGAGTGGACTGATCTCTTAGGCCAAGAGATGATTTCTCCCATGGATGCAGGGAGTTTGCTTTGTTATTACCTTGGTATGCTTATGTGCTATTTCTTTTTTCCTTTTACTTGCCTTTTACTTGTTTGCATATATATTTGCCTTTTGCCTATTCTGTGAGTGTGTGCATGTATTTTGCATTAAACAGATTCATTCAGAAAGTCTCTTTTCTCCATTTGGCTTATTATTTGAATCTGCCCCTCTCACAGAGAGGTTAAATTGTCACTAGGTATTGAGAGACTATATCACCTTTTTTGGTGCACATAGATAAATTTTACTACACAAGAAAAATTAAACAAATACCAAAAACCTAGATGGACACTGTGGTTTATTTTATTTTTTAAAGAATTATTTTATTTTACTTATTCATTATTATCATTATTATTTTCCAGTTTGATCAGAGAGAGACAGAGAGAGAGAGGGAGGAAGTGAGAAAGCAAGCCACCAGGTCTGAGACTTGAACCATGGTCGGCCATGTGGGAGTCCAGCGCCTTTAACCACCATGCCACTTGCTGGCCCCATGGACATTGTGGTTTATAATGGTAAATGCCATGAAGTCTTTCCCCTAGGTTTTCTTCTAGGGGTTTTATAGATATAGTTCTTAGCGTTAAGTCTCTAATTAACCTTCAGTTAATTTTTGTGTACAGTGTAAGATAAAGGTCAATTTCATTTTCTTGCACACGGATATCTAGATTTTACAATAGCACTGATTAAAGACTATCCTTTCTGCACTGCATATTATTGGTATCTGTCAAAGAATCACTGACTATGTATATGTGGATTTGTTTCTGGGTTCTCTATTTTACTAGGTTGTCGAAAAAATCATGATGCATTTTTGCGAAAAAAAAAAAAAAAAAAGCCATGATTTTTCTGACAACCCAATATTTTATTTGTCTATATGTATGTCTTTATGCCAGTATCATACTGGGTTGATAACTGTGGCTTTGTAGTATATTTCAAAATCAGGAAATGTGGTATCTCCAGCTTTGTTATTATTTCACAAGATTGACTTAGCTATTTGTGGTTTTTGTAGTTCAGTAAGAATTTCAGGATTGTGGGGACCAGCAGGTGGCGTGGTGGTTAAGGCACTGGACACTCCCACTTGGCCAACTGAGGTTTGAATACTGGACCGGGTGGCTTGCTTTCTCACTTTCTCTCTCTCTCTGTGTATCTCTCTCTGGTCAAATTAAAATAAATGAATGAATAAATAATATTAAATAAATAATTATAAAAAATAACTTGAGGATTGTTTCTATTTCTTTTATTTTTTAAGAGAGATTTTTTTGCTATAGGGCATGTGCATTCACTGGAGAGAGAGAAAGCAAGAAATCACCCCTCAAGGGGGAGGGCCACAGCATAATCCCTTCTCCATTTTCTTCTAGAGATTTTTGGCACATGTGCCTGGCATGAGTTTAAGGCCACCAGGTCCAGGACTAGAACTGTGGTCGACTATGTCAGAGTCCAGTGACATAACCGTTATGCCATCTGCTGGTCCCAGGATTGTTTCTAATTCTGCAAAACATGTTATTGGTATTTTAATGGCGATTTCATTGAATTTATAGATAACTCTGGGTGGTATGGACATTGTAATAATAGTAAGGTATATGATTCTTGAACATAAGACGTCTTCCTATGTTTGTGTCTTCTTTGCTCTAATTTTGGTCATTTTCTTTCTTCTGTTAGCTTAAGGCTCTTAATTTTTTTTTTTTTTTTTTTAAGATTTTGACTTTTTTAAAATGGGAGACAGAAAGAGCAGAGAGAGGGTGGTAAGTAGAAAGGGAGAGGCACCCTGACAAGAGTCTCATCATGAAATGACCTCCTTCTGGCTCTCAGGCATGGACGTGCACACCTGGCATGTTCTCAGGTTAACTGGGAAGCGAAACCAGCAGCTGACCATGTGCCTTCCAGCACTGCAGGTCAGTATGTTACTGACTATGCCACAGAAGCTGGGCATCCTATATTATTTTACTATTGTTCATTTCTCTCTCCAGTTCTGTCAATATTTGTTTTATATACTCAAGGTGCTCAGAATGTTGGCTACATACAAATTTTTAGCTATTATATTTTTCTAGTACTTCTTTACCTCTTAGGAGTTTTGATTTACCATCTATTTTTTCCAAAGCATAGCCATACTTGCTCATTTGTTTACCATCTGCATTGAATATCTCTTTCCAAACTTTCACTTTCAGCCTCTGGGTCCTTAAATCTAAAGTGAGTTTCTTGTGGACAACATATAAGTAGGATTTTTTATCCATTCGGCTATACCATGTTTTTTGATTGGGTAGTTTGATTCATTTATATTTGAAGTGATTATTGGTAGGAAAAATAATGTAATGCTGCCATTTTGTTAGTCATTTTCTGTTAGTTGTTTAGTTCTTTTGCCCCTGTTTTGTTGTCTTCCTCTCTCTTGTTGTCTTCCTTTGTGTTTTGTTGATGTGTTGCATTGATATGCTTTTGATTCCTTTCTCTTTTTGTTATGTGTTGCTTACAGGCTTTTATTGTGTGTGTGTGGTTAACTTGGGGACTATATAAGATATCTCATAGTTATAACAGTGTATTTTAGGCTGACAACTTAAGATGGATAGCATATAAAAACACTATACTTTAACTTCTACTCCCCACATTACTATTGTCACAATTTACATCTGGTTGTATTGTGTATCATTTAACATATTTTCTAGTGATAGCTATTTTAACACTTTTGTCTTTTAATATTTATGTCAAGATTAAAAGTGATTTACCTACCAACTATAGTAATACAGTATTCTGTATGTGTCTGCATATTTACCTTTCCAACAAGTTTTACACTTTCTTTCATATGCTATTTTGTTACCATTTACCATCTTTCCATTTCAAGTTAAAAAATTACTTTGGGATTCTTTCGGTCCAACACCCAGTGAAAAGCCAGAATCCATGTGCATCTCAGCTGGGCCTAGCCCTGCCCCTTTAACCAGAAAGACTCTGCCCCAAACCTCTTCTTCTGGCCCAACAAAAAGCCAGAAGGTAGGAAACAACGTATAATCCATCAGATGACCAGAAACCACAACTGCAGAAGTACAAGAAATCTGGGAATCAAGAAAATATCTTTCCCCCAAGGGGAAAAAACAGCCCTTCATCATCCACAAATAGTACAATGGAACTCGTGGAAATGTCAGATAAAGAATTTAGGATATTCATAGCAACAAAGCTAACAGAGATAAAAGAGAAGAGAGACAACGAACTCTAGAAAATGCAGGAGAAAAGAGACAACAAATTCCAGGAGGTGAGGAAGTTCTTCCATGCTCTGAAAGAGGAAATACACACCATAAAAAAGAATCAAACGGAACTGTTAGAGATGAAGGCAGTAATACAGGAAATCGAAAGCTCCCTTGAAAATATTAAAAGCAGATTAGATCATGCAGAAGATCGAATCTCAGATGTAGAAGATAGGACCTCTGACCTAGAAAAGTTCACCAAAAAGACTGAAAAAATAACCCCCCCAAATGAGAATAATATACGAATAATATTAGATACTATTAGACACCCAAATGTCTGGATAATCAGTATCCCAGAAGATGAAAAAACTAATCAGGGCACTGATAATCTATTCCAGGAAATCTTGGAAGAAAACTTTCCAAACCTAGAGAGTCATTCAAATCCAGACCCAAGAAATACATAGAATCAACATAGAATCAACCCAAGAAGATCTTCTCCAAGGCACATCATAGCGAGATTGACCAAAACCTCAGACCAAGATAAGATACTAAAATTGGCAAGAGAGAAACATCAAATTAGTTTCCAAGGGTATCCTATCAGGCTAACTAACATTGGACCTCTCATTGGAAACAATGCAAGCAAGGAAAGAATGGGAAAATATATTCAAAGTATGAAGTGAAAAACATTTTCAGCCAAAAATACAGTATCTGGGGAACCAGCAGTTAGCGTAATGGCTATGTCGCTGGACTCCCACGTAGTTGACTGCGGTTCGGGTCCCGGACCCGGTGGCTTAAAACTCACGCCGGGCACGTGTGCGTGCGTGCCCAAGATCCCGAGAGGAGAATGGAGGAGAAGGGATTGCGGCGTGACCATCCCCCCCGGGGGGTGATTTCTCGCTTTCTGTCTCTATGTCTCTCTCTGTCTGTCTGGTGAGCGCATGCGCCCTACAGTGAAAATCTCTCCAAAAAAAAACAAAAAAAAATACAGTATCTGGCAAGGTTATCCTTCATATGGGAAGAAAAGATAAAAGCATTCTCAGATAAACAAAACCTAAAAGAATTTACCAACACCAGACCAGCTCTTCAAAAAGTTCTGAAGGGAACACTATACCAGGAAAACCAAGAGGAACAAATAAGAGAACAAAACATGACCAAGAATGGGCCAGCAGGTGGTATGGTGGTTAAGGGTGCTGGACTTTCATATGAGAGACAACAGTTTGAGTCCCGGACCTGGTGGCTTCCTTTCTTGCTTTCCCTCTCTCTGTCACTTGTCCCTCTCTGGTCAAGTTAAAAAATCAATAAATAAAGTTAAATAAAATAATTTTTTAAAGAAAAAAGACGAAGAAAAAGGTCAACTTATTGGTAGGCACAAGTTCTGAAATATCAATAATATTGAATGTTAATGGGAAGGTCAGACCACAGTAACACTGCAAATTCAACGAAAGAGAGATTACATGAGACTGAACTGGTAAAATAGAATTCTATGACTTTTTT
>NW_006159867.1:6335050-6424374 GCF_000334495.1 Tupaia belangeri chinensis | reverse complement strand
TTTTCGCTATAGGGCGCGTGCGCTCGCCAGATAGACAGAGAGAGACATAGAGACAGAAAGTGAGAAATCACCCCACGGGGGGATGGCCACATTGCAATCCCTTCTCTTCCAGTACACACGCACACGTGCCCAGCGTAAGCCACCAGGTCTGGGACTCGAACTGCAGTCAACTACATGGGAGTCCAGCAACATAGTCATTATGCCAACTGCTGGTCCTTCTCGGTGTGTTTTAAGCCACTAGGTCTGGGACTCGAACTGTGGTCGACCATGTGGGAGTCCAGTGACATATCCATTATGTTATCTGCTCGTCTCTCTCTCTCTCCATTTTTCTTTTTTTCTTTTTTTCTTTTTTTTTTGGAGAGATTTTCACTGTAGGGCGCGTGCGCTTGCCAGACAGACAGAGAGAGAGAGAGACATAGAGACAGAAAGCGAGAAATCACCCCCCGGGGGGGATGGTCACGCCGCAATCCCTTCTCCTCCATTCTCCTCTCGGGATCTTGGGCACGCACGCACACACACCCGGCGTGAGTTTTAAGCCACCGGGTCCGGGACACGAACCGTGGTCGACTACGTGGGAGTCCAGCGACATAGCCATTACGCTAACTGCTGGTTCCCTCTCTCTCTCCATTTTTGAACGAGAATTTTGCAGTCTAGAATTACTGGTTGGCAATATATATATATTTTTTTCCTTTCAGCATTTTAAATACTGAAAGTATATCCTACCCCTGTGGTCTCTAAGGATTCTGCTGAAAAACCTGCTAAGCATATATGGGCTTCCTTGTATGGGATAAGTGTTCTTGACTTACTCTTTTCAAAATATTCTGACAACTTGATACAATGTTTCTTGGTATGAATTTCTTTAGGTTCACTTTAGATTCATCAGATTTAGTGTCCTCTGGGTTTCTGCTAGTGTATGTCTATTTCTTTCCTTTGATTTGAAGGGAAGCCATTATTTCTTTAAGTAAGTTTTCTGGTCCCTTTTCTCTGTTCCTTCTTGAGCTTCCATAATGTGTACATGGTTCCACTTAATAGTGTCCCATAATTCTCTTAAACTTTCTCCACTATTTTTTATTCTTTTTGTTCTTCTGAGTTCAATATTTCCACTGACCTGTCTTTGAGTTTTCTGATCTTTTCTTCTTCTTGATCTTATCTGCTGTTGAACTCCTGAAGTGATTTTTTTTTTTAGTTCTGTTATTGTATTCTTCAGCTCCAAGATTTCTGTCAGATACTTTTTAATATTTTCTTGTAGTTGAAAATCTCACTTTGTTCATGCATTATTCTCTTGACCTTGCTGAATATCTTTATGAGAGTTGTTTTAAACTTCTATCAGGTAAATTCAAACTCTTTTTCATTAGAATTGGTTTCTGGAGATTTATTTTGCTTCTGTGCTTGGAACATCTTTGGCTGGTTCTTCATTTTACCTTGCCTCTCTGTGTTGGTATCTGTGCACTGGAGAAAGGCAGATGCTTTTCCCAGTCTACACTAACTTGGCCTTTTACAAGAGAAGGCTCCCACCAATAAGCCAACTAGACACTCAGGGTACCTCTATCCATTTTTTCCCTCTCCAGAAAGATGTTGGCAACTATGGTTTTTGTTTGGTTGCTCTGTACTAAGCCAGGGAATGAAGAGCTATGGCAAATATCAGCCCAAGCCACTATTTCCATTTTCCCCTGAATGCTAGACTATGTTAGACCTATCAAAGCTTCAAGACTAACAAGACATAGCTAGCTCTCTGGGCAACCCCAAATAAGCTGGGGTACTGAACACATGGACCAACAGTTTCCCTCCCCAGGGAGAAGTATTGATTTTTTTTCATCCACTCACTGTTTGCCGAATAGGGCATAGGATCAATGGCATCTATCACTACAAAGCAATGCTTCCATTCTTCCCTGGGATGATTGTGCTAGGTCTTTCCAAGCTCTAAGACTGGCAAGACAGAAGCCAGTTCTCTGGAGAGCCTCCTGAGAAAAGTAAGGGCATTGGACGTGAGTACAAATCCCTTCCCTCCCCTGTGTGAAACTAGGAGCTAGGAAGTCTCTTTTTGATCAGATGGTATGTATGGGGAGATAAAGTCTCATGATGCGATCCCTCACCCAATCTTTCTAGCCAGTTGGGATTATGGACAGAGACAGATGGACAGAGACAGAGAAACAGAAAGTGAGAAATTACCCCCCGGGGGGATGGCCACAACCCTTCTCCATTCGTCTCTTGAGATTTGGGGCACACATACACAAATGCCCAGTAGGAGTTTAAAACCTCCAAGGTCCAGGACTTGAACTGCGGTCAGTCATTTGGGAGTCTAGTACCTTAACTACTATGTCACCTGCAGGCACCTTGAGAGCCCCCTCCTTTTTTAAACTATTATTTACTTAACTTCATTTATTATTTTTTAATTTGATGAGAGAAACAGTGAGATTGAAAGTACAGAGAGAAAGGAAGTTGCCAGGTCCAGGACTCAAACTGTGGTCTGCCACGTGGGAGTCCACAATCTTAACCACCATGCCACCTGCCAGCCCCTTGAAATTCTTCAAGTTTGAGCTTGACCCAAACTTGCTCTCATGATATGTACAAGACCTTTACAATCACTTATCTTGTTACCTTCACACTTATTAGTCTTATTTGATATCTATTATATACAATAAAAAACACTCGTTTAAAATATTTTCTTAAACATTTTTATTTTAACCACCTATATAGTATTTTCTTTGCTTTTTATAATACTGTCTTTTTTTCATGTTATTTACTCCTTTATCACATTTATTATACCCATAGTTTCTTAAATATAGAAATGAATATTCCTATATTCATTTACTAGTGCTTTACTAGTACTTAAAAACTATATTAGAAATATATTATCAAAAAACAGAATGGGGGGGACCAGCAGTTAGCGTAATGGCTATGCCGCTGGACTCCCACTTAGTCAACTGCGGTTCGAGTCCCAGACCCAGTGGCTTAAAGTCATGCCGGGCGCGTGTGCATGCGTGCCCAAAATCCAGAGAGAAGAATGGAGGAGAAAGGGTTGCGGCATGGCCGCCCCATCATGGGGGGTGATTTCTTGCTTTCTGTCTCTCTGTCTCTCTCTGTCTGTCTGGCGAGTGCATGCGCCCTATAGCAAAAACCTCTCCACAAAAACAAAAAAAAAAGAAACAGAATGGGGGTTCTGCAGGTAGCATGGTTAAAGGTACTGGATTCCCACATGGGTGACTGTGGTTTGAGTCCTGGATCTGGAAGCTTGCTTTCTCACTTTTCTTCTCTGTCTGCCTCTCTCTCTGGAAATATTAAAAAAAAAATCATAATAAATCAATTTAAATAAAATAATTCTTTTAAAAAAGTAGAATAGGGAGAGATTTGTCAAATAACTTTTTACATAGGTAAAACAGAAAAAATATAAAGTAGAATAAAACTGGATAACTTACTTTTGATGATACAACTCTACTCTTAACCAAAAACATTTTTATTAGGTGCTAACAAGAATTAGCAGGATAACTAAGCAAGAATGAAGAATGAAAAAGAGGGGAATTGTCTGAGGTGTCATAATCCTATTACTCAACAATGAGGTGAAAATAAAATTCCAAGAAGGAAAAAAAAAAGTAAGAGAATAAAAAGGTAAGAAGCAGAACATCCAAAAGGTACTGTGAACTGTCATGCTACTGAATAGGAAAGAAAAAAAGAATACTGCCTATCTATTTTAACTACATGAGACAATGTTTTGGTTGTTGTCTTAAATTATATTAGCATAAATAAAGATGACTATAGTCACTAGTTTTAGTTTTTAGTCTACATAAACAAGTACACTGAACGGACATTTTCACTTACCATTTCTATGTTCTCATTAGTAACATGAAGTCTCTTGGTAAGTTGTTGAAAATTGGTCAGCTGATCCTACAGGGAGAAAGTAGGGGAATATATAAATAGCATTTTGTTTGCAACCTATATTTAAAATTAAACTAGCACCAAATCTAAAATCATTATTGCTAAATTTAGATGAAATTGATGGTGTACTTTCTATTACTGTACAAATAACTGAAGACAAAGAAAAATTTCAAATGACTCAAAAATTAAAAATGTTGGCAATGTTGAAACAAATTTAGATATTTAAGTTTTATGTAAAACCATTTTTTCTAGAACTCAGTCCATTAGTACTGTTTCAAAACTCAAAAAACATATTCCCACTTAAAATGATAATAAAAATTTTTATAAACTAGATTTTGAAAAGTCTATAAACAAGAATTGAAGAGGTATGATAACCAACTCATTTAAATAGCCACCTCTCAAAATAAATCGAAAAGAGGTCAGAACTGGGATTTCTCCTTTATGTTCCATGCACCTAACAGTAAAAGAACTAATGAAGAATAACGTAGGCACAAATGGAGACATCCTATGGAATAGAAGATCTTGTGAAGTTTCCAGTTATCAAAAATCTATTTATTAGTAATGCAAATAACATAAAGACTCAGGTGATTTTTTTCCAAAACAGTTTCTTCAGAATGCAATTTCTTTTTCATCATCATCATTATTATTATTATTATTATATTTCTGAGAGAAGGAGAGAGACAGAGAGGTACCACCTGGAATCTCATCTGCTTGTATGTGTGCCCAAAGTGCTTCAAGTCCACTGAGCCAGGGATTCAAACTGCAGTCAGCCATGTGGTCTCCAGCACCACCGTCCTGCAATACCACTAAGCACCTGGCTGGGTCTAGAACCTGGAATGCAATTTCTTACTGATATATGGGAAAACCATAAAATCCATGATTACCTTTTGTTTTTTACTTTCAATGACATGAATCTGGGCCTCAGTCATATGTTCCTGGTAAAGTTTCTGCAATCTGTCCAGCTCCTGAGAAACAGTCTGCCAGAGTTCCACAGCCTGAGTCTTTTCCTATAAAGTAAAAACATTTGATAACTCATTAAATGATCAAGAGTCTCTTTACACAGTTTCTTAAATAAATTCCTAAAATCTATGTCATTATCTAGTTATTTGGACAAAGAATACCAACATTTCTAAGGCTTTATATGACACACTGTTTTCCAGAAAGATTTTTATAAATTACAGTACTGTAAAACAAAATAGTCCAAATAGAAAATTCTTTTTTTTTTGGAGAGGTTTTTGCTATAGGGCACGTGAGCTCGCCAGACAGACAGAGAGAGACAGAGAGACAGAAAGCGAGAAATCACCCCCCGGGGGGATGGCCATGCCGCAATCCCTTCTCCTCTGTTCTCTCGGGATCTTGGGCACGCACGCACACGCGCCTGGTGTGAGTTTTAAGCCACTGGGTCCGTGACATGAACCGCGGTTGACTACATGGGAGTCCAGCAACATAGCCATTACACTAACTGCTGGTCCCCAAATAGAAAATTTTATTAAAAACTTAATGTACAATTGCTGTTAGCTACTAAAGCAATATATTTGCTCTATACAGCACCTTTTGCACATAATTTTAATTATTTTTCTGTCTTGCTGTTCAGTAATGATAAAGATGACAAAAGAATAGGTCAATTTATTAACTTATATATGTGCTAGGCATTAGACTAAGTGCTTTATGGTCTTGAAGAACTCCATAAGAAATACCATAATCCCCATACAAAAGTGAAAAAAGTGAGGCACAAAGAAGTTTGTCTAGATAATACAGTTAGAAAATAGGATGAGTACCAAACTTAGGAAGTTTGACAAGAACTCAACTGCTCATTATACTTCTTCCAAAATGTATTATGTTCCATGAAAGTACAAGTTAATATTCTCCACTGTCCCCTTAAATATTAATATTTAGCACATGGGGACCATCAGGTGGTGTGGTGTTAAGACACTGGACTCCCACATGGCTGACTGCAGCTTGTATCCCGGAACCTGCAGCTTGAAAATCACACTGGGCACATGTGTACGCATGTCCAAAATCCCAAAAGGAGATTGGTGGAGAAGGCATTGCTGATGTGACCATATGCCCTGGGGGGTGTGTGTGTGATTTTTCACTTTCCCTCTCCCTGTCTCTCTCTAGTGAGTGTACATGCCTTTAGTAACCCCCTGCCCCCAAATCATACAATAGCCACTGAAGAAATATTTGTAGAATGAATAAATATGATGAATAGTCAGTTAAGCATAATAACCTTATTATTTTGATAAAGAGTAATATAATAAGGAATTCCTTCTCTCAATTTTGTACTTAAAACTAAAGTTTTTATCGATTCAGTTTGGGCTCATCTATTGATAACTTTCATGTATGAAATAAAGGTTTCTCAATCTAGTAATGGATTATAATACATCTGTATGTGTTTTATCAGATCTTTAAAAACAAATTAATTTATAAACATATATGCATATGTTATAGGCAGAAGTAACATTTGACATTATTGTTTTATGAATTTCTTAACATTTTAGAAGTAATTAAAAATGCACAGTGAGTCACAGCTTTTGAAAAACACATTTAATATCTGGTTAAAAGCAGGGACCAGCAGGTGGCATGGTGGTTAAGGTGCTGGACACTCCAACATGGCCTACCACAGTTCGAGTCCCGGACCTGGTGGTTTCCTTTCTCACTTTCTCTCTCTCTTTCTGTGTCTCTTTCTGGCCAAATTAAAAAATAAATGAATGAATAAATAAAAAAAAAATCTGGTTAAAAGCAACTATAAGTCTCAATTAATTTCCACTTACTTCTAAACAAATGAATATAAATATTTCCTAGTCTACAACAAAGACCATGCTTTCCTCATCATTTTTTTCCTCTCATCTTTTTTTCAGACTTATTTTACTTAATTTTATTAATTGTCATTATTTTATTTTGAAGTTGACCAGAGAGAGGCAGAGAGAGGAGGAAGGTGAGAAAGCAAGCTGCCAGGTCTGGGACTTGAATCACGGTCAGCCATGTGGGAGTCCAGTTGCCCCACCACCATGCCAACTGCACTCCCCCCCCCACCAATTATCTTTTTTTCTTAATTTTTATTTTTTAAATTTTTATTATCATCATAATCTTCTTTATATTACATTGGATTACATATAACTTTACAGTGTATTACATTGCTTTTTCAAAAGGGAATGCTATGCATGTCAGTCAATACAGAGACATTAATCTCCCAGCTTCAACATTCAATATCTTTTCTATGATTTTCCCAATTATAATTATTATTATTGTAATTATTTTTTAAAACAGTCAATCACTATTTCTCATTTTGCTTGTAAAAAGACTTTACCCATCATGAAATACTTCTCAGACCAATCTAGTTGAGAATACTATACATGTCATCATCAACAGGTAATAAGCCATATCTGCTTTTCACTAAGGTCCTGCCTTTTTATTGTTCTCTTGCTATCTTTCTCTATCCTCTTTTCACCTCCCCCATCCCACACTGTCCTATTCTCGTTAAGTACCTTCACTGCTTTTATGTCCTCCAATTTTTTGCTCTCTACCATAGAGTGCGGATAGTCGGTATATATTGAGTGGATACATACAATATCTTTCTTTCATAGCCTGGCTTACTTTACTCAGCAATAGATCCTCCATATCTGACCACTTTCTATCAAATTCCAGGGTCTTGTTATTTTTTATGGCTGAGTAGTATTCCATGGAGTATATATACCACACTTTTCCAATCCATTCATCGGTTTGTGGACATTTAGGTTGGTTCCATGTCTTGGCAATTGTGAATAATGCTGCAATAAACATGGATGTGCAAGCACTTTTCTGACTGAGCGTTCTCCTGTCTTTTGGGTAAATACCCAGAAGTGGGATTGCTGGATCAAATGGTAGTTCTATTTGTAGATCTTTGAGGAACCTCCATATTGTTCTCCACAGTGGTTGAACTAGTTTACATTCCCACCAACAGTGTAGGAGGGTTCCCTTTTCACCACATCCCCGCCAACACTTATCACTTTTTATATTCTTAATCTTTGCCATTCTGACAGGGGTTAGGTGGTACCTCATTGTGGTTTTTATCTGCTTCTCCCCTATGATGAGAGATGTCGAGCATTTCCTCATATGCTTTTTGGCCGTTTGTATGTCTTCCTTAGAGAGATTTTTGTTCAGCTCATTTTCCCATCTTTTAATTGGGTTGATCATTTTTTTTCACATAAGGTACTTGAGTTCCCTGTGTATTCTGGTTATCAGTCCCTTGTCTGAGGCATATTTAACAAAAATATTTTCCCATTCTGAGGGTTGTCGGTTCACACTTGTTACTGTGTCCTTTGCTGTGCAGAAACTTCTTAGTCTAATATAGTCCCACTTGTCTATTTTAGGGATTATTGCCTGTGCTTTGGGAGTCTTATTTAAGAAGTCTTTGCCTACTCCAATGTCTCCCAGAGTTTCCCCAGCATTTTCTCCCCAATTACCTTTTAAACTTCATCCATTTACACATTTTTTAAAATTTCCACGTTGGGGCCAGCTGATAGTGTGGTAGTTAAGGAGCTAGACTCCCACATGGTCAGTCATGGTTCGCATCCCAGAACTGGCAGACAGCTTTCTTACTGCCCTCTCTCTCTCTCTCTCTCTCTCTCTCTCTCTGGTGAGCACAAATGCCTTCACAAAAAATGTTAAAAAATAAATAAATAATTCTTTAAAAATTAATAAGAATTTTAAAAAATTCAGTGTTGAATACATGTTCCTTATCAAGTGAAATATATAGCCTTTCTGATTTATCTAAAATATCGTGTTCATAAGTAAGAATTCCAAAATCAAGTGTTCATAAGTAAGAATTCCAAAATCAAATTTCTAAGGAATAAAACTATGACTTTTTACAAATAATTATAAAATCAAATAGTAATCCAGAATTTCAAATCTCCATTTATAAATAAAAAACCTGAGTCACAAAGATATTTTTTTTTTTCTGTGATCATATAGCTAGAAAGTAGAAGACAGGGATCCTAATCCATATAAGATATAAAACTGGGTTATAAAATAATAAATTAAGATAAAATTCCCTTATGTGTAAATCCATAAAAATTTACAATATCGAAAAACAGGGCGTCTGTGTATCTCTGTAAGTATACATACACATATATTTCATCCTCCAAATTAAAATTACTATGAGAGAAACAAAATAAGGAGAAAAAGACTAATTCTAGAAGAACCCTTTTAGAAATATATGATACTATAATCTTTGAAAATTAAAGAAATTAGTTACAGAAGAAAACAGAAAAGTGAAAAATGTAAATTTACTGAAGTAGAATAATTAATAACATTTTTCTTTTAAAATTTCCTTTCACATTAAAATATATACCAAAAAATCATGTTAAATGCTTTATGATTCAATTAAAATGTATATTGGGCACTATAGTTATAAGAAATAGTGTATTTATTACACGTTTTGTTATTTGTTACACTTTTGGTAAATTACCGAAAATGATCAAGTTTTAACAATTTTATTATTATTGTTTAGGAATAATAACACAGATTTTTAAAAGCTCACTAATTCAGGATATAATTTGGAAAAATATATGTAACTCACCTGATTGGCTAGTTGCAACTGTTCTCTAAGGTTCTTGACCGTTTCGTCATCTGTATATGCATCATCTCCTATCTCTGTGCCAAAGGGAAGGGCTTCCAATTGCTTTTCGACAGCATCCTTTAATTCACTGTGCAACCTTTGGAACAAACAGTTAATATAACAATAATCTAAATTCATCCTAGTAACAATTACTGCCTTGGGGAGGGTCAATGAAATAACATTTGGAAGAAAAATATTTCTTTACACAGAATCATTTTTAAGTAGACTTAAAATAAAAAATTAGAAGTTTTTAACTACCATTAAACACTGCTAACGACCATGAAAAAATTATACTCTGCAACACTTTCAAATATATTATGTTAATCATAGTAAATTTTAGCCTAATTTGGTCTGTCCTTGGGGAGATTTTAATTTTTAAAAATGTAAGGTTCAGGTATTTCACCTTATTAAATGATACAATGAGCCATTCCCCCATCAAATTAAATACAATAATTTCATATAGTCCATTAAATGAAAATGCTACATTAAATTTTACAAAATTATTTTTTCCTCATTATTCACTTGATTTCTTGTTAGTTCTAGTTAATAAATAGAGTAGAATAAAATGGTTGCTGGTTTTGAAACCAAGACTACTAGAAGCTTTATTTTTCAGATTGTCACATAAAGTTGGACCATAATTCTGAAAGTCTTACCTTCAACTTTAATATTACAATTAAAGTATGTTAGTGACATTCTTTTTTTTTTTTTGGAGTGGTTTTTGCTATATGGTGTGTGCATTCATCAGAGAGAGAACGATAGAGAGACAGAAAGTGAGAAGTCACCGCCCAGGGGGATGGCCACGCCGCAATCCCTTCTCCTCCATTCCCTTCTCGGGATCTTGGGTACACACGCACAAGTGCCCAGCGTGAGTTTAAGCCACCAGGTCCGGGGCTCAATCCATGGTCGACTACATAGGAATCCAGTGGGATTCCAGTGACATAGGCATTATACCATCTACTGGTCCCACATTCCATTCTTTAAAACAACTACGAAAAAAAAAAAAAAAAACCCACATGGGACCAGAAATTGATATAATGGCTATGCCATCTGTTTGACCAGGCTGCGACTCCCAGACCCGCTGGCTTAAACTCATGTCATGTGCATGTGCATGCGTGCCCAAGATCCCGAGAGGAGAATAGAGAAGGGATTGCGGTGTGGCCATCTCCCCTGGGGGGTGATTTCTTACTTTCTCTCTCTCTGTCTTTCTGGCGAGTGCATGCAAAAACCTTTCCAAAAAAAAAAAGCTGGACTCCCACATAGCTGACTGTGTTTTGAGTTCTGGACATGAAAATCATGCTAATGTGTGTGCATGTGCATGTGTGCCCCAAATCCTAAAAGGAGAATAGAGAAGGATCCTGGCATGGTCGTCCCCTCTGGGGTTGGGGTAATTTCTCACCTTCCCTCTCTCTGTCTCTCTGGTGAGCACATGTGCCCTATGGCAAAAACCTTTAAAAAAAAAAAAAAAAAAAAGGAAAACAAGTTAAGTGAAAAAGCCACGTGCCCCACCTTCATGGTGAATGGTCACACTGCAACCCTTTTCCTCCATTTCTCCTTCTTTCTGGGATTTTGGGCATGTACGCACACACATGCACCTTGTGTGTTTCTCAAGCTGTCAGGACTTGAACCATGTAATTGGCCAAGTGGGATCCAGCTTCCTTACCTACCATGCCATGGGTTGAAACAATTGCTCATATTTATAAGGTGCTTATTATGTGCCCCTTTCCAAGCACTCACTTTACTGCTTACAGTCAGCTGTATGGAATAGGTTGTATTATTTTCGACAATTAACAGATGAGAAAGCTAAAGAAGAAAGAGAGTAAGTAACATGTCATGTCCACGATCACACAGCTAATAAGTTAGGGAGCCCATTCGAAAAGAAAATAAGCCCCTAGAGTCCATACTTAACAAACATATGCATATATAGCAAATATAAAATAATAAAAATAAGATACCCATGACAACAATAAAGAAAGAACCAATAGTTAATTGAGCTACCTTTCATTTTCCTTGATGACAGTTTCAAGTTGTAGTTTCATTTCACCCACCTGTTTCTGAAAGATGAAAATATGGTATAGGAATACATTTTCCAAATAATTTGATCTCTATTAAGCTCCATTCGTATGCAAAAAATCAGATTCTATTACATTAGTCTACAGATAATAAAGACTTGTTCTTCACTTCTAAAAAGCAATATTGTGCATGTGGTGTTTTTAAAATATGGTCTTGCTGTATCTTGATATTCCTGCCTTGACCTTCTGAGGAGCATGGGCTGCCACACCCAACTTTTCAGGGTAGACCAAGAATTGAACCTGGGTCTCCTAACTGGCCTTAGTCTGCCAAGTAGCAGCAGCAATCGGCATGCTACCTCAACTGGGCTTAACAAGCAATATTAAATATATATAGTTTAATAACCCACAACATAATACAATAGTCATTGTGAATAGAATATAATGTAAAAATATTTTATATAACATTGAGAAATATTTACAAAAGTAATTCCTATGCTTCATTGCTGTGAAGCAGATGAAAGTGATTCGTCAGTATGCCACTATAACAAATATCAGGTGATTCCTGCATCTTAAATGTACATTTTAATTCATTCACCTCAGTTTAAGTGAAGCCCAGATCATGTAAGTATATGTAAAGGGAATGAGATGAAGATATGATTCTCTCTCAGGGAATAAAGGGGTCGTCAGGATTTTGAAAGGGAAAGAACATTTGAAGTAAAGAGAAATATGAGTAAATGAAAAAAGGAAAAAAAAATACAGTCAGCTCTCAGTGACGCTGAGTGGACCGGTGGAGAGTAGAAAGGAGGCCATATAGAAACCACTCTTTAAACAAACCACAGCCAGCTCACAAATGTCCATTAGTCTTGATTGCGCACCCGAGGCTAAAGGAGAGGAGCCAAGCTGAGTGTGGACCTTGGCAAGGGACTGCAGAGCAGGCAGTTCTCCAGGTCTTTCTCTTCCCCTTTCAACCAGAGAAGCGGGAGGCAGCACAGTCTAGGAATTCACTAAGGTCACTCCAACTACAAAGTTGGCTTGAAAGGTGAGCCCTTCCCAGTTCCTGTTACATCTGAATCACAATGAAGCAAAATGAATGAATCCACTACCAAATCATGGAGTACTGACCACACGTGGAGAGATGTGGTGAGAGAGAACTGGAAAGGCAGGTGAGGGTTCTTGAATGTCATGCTAAGAGGTCTGAACTTTACTGTAGTAATTATTACCATTTTATAACTAAACAAAACCCTGATCTTGTAAAAAGATCTATGTATAGTGAAAAGTATTACTCATAAATAATTAATAGGCTATACTATATATGCATTAATTGAGGTTAAAGATAGATGATAACAGTCATACTAAACATTCTTTACTGTAAAGTATTTCCAAAGATTTAGTATTTGGAAGGAATTTAAATCTATACAGTACTTCTCACATCATCAAATTTTCCCCTATTATTTACATTTTGTGGCAGAAAATCTTTCACATAGAGAACTGTGGCAGTACTTTTCTTGCTTTGAAGATTTACCATTTTTTTACTGGGTTTTTAAGTCAGAAGAACTAGTTCTGCTAATTAATAATACCTAGGTGAGTGACTGACTATTAGAAGTAGCTGTCAACCTATTTTTCTGCCTAAAAGAAGTAGCAATTATTCTTATTATCATACTCTTGGGCCTTCTACTATAGCTTTTTATCTTCTTGTAATTAATTCGGTATTTACCTTCAGGAGGTAATGAATGCAGAATGGAAAAACAAAGCTAAACACCTTAGTACAACAGCTGATTAAAGAGACACATAAACAGACAGATTACAACAAACGTAAAAGAATTCAATTTCTAGATAACTAGCTACATATAATAATCAAAGCACATAATACATCATTATACCAATACAGGAGAGTTAATTCAGCAGAAACCTTAGGTTCACTAGTCCTAAAAATGAAAGCAAAATCTATTTGCACAAAAGAGATTTTTTTCTGTCCCTCTTTCATTGTCAGAGAGAGAGACTGAAAGACGTTATTGTGGCTATCTTAAATTTAAATGACTGCAGGCTAAAAAGTACACAGTAAAGATTAGAAAAGACTTAACTTACGATAAAACAGAAACTGCAACTTGAAGAAATGTATGATTTTTAAAATTTGGGCCTAGGATCACTTTATAAGTTTATATATTAGAGAAATAACCTTAGAAATGAAGGTCTAAATAATTCCAAATGCAGGGGAAGAACCCAATTATTTTGCAAAGTTGTAAGCAGTCTGTGTCCTTTCAGTAAAACTATACACCAATCCACTTATTAATAAATAGGAAACTGTGGGCCAACAAGTGGGATGGAGGTTAAGGCAGGTGGATCCCACGTGGCTGACCATAGTTTGAGTCCCAGACATAGCCTGCTTGAAATTCATGCCAGGTGTGTGTGTGTGAGTATTCCAAATCCCAAGAATGGAAGAGAAGGGACTGTGGTATGGCAATCCTCACTCCTCCCCTGACTTCCTCTCTGTCTCTCTCTGGCGAGTGCATGCAATCCACAACAAACTAAAAAATATATAAGTAAATAAAGACTAAAAAAGAAATAGGAGATTGTTAGACCAGCTCTAATCATCCTATTCCCATAAACCCTAGCATTTCCTCAATCATCAGATATTCGAGGGTGTATTAAAAGTTACGCTTCAAAGTACAGCCCAGGATCTCTTCTTGTCCATGATGAAGAGAATAAAGAGTAAGAGAGAAAGTTTTCCAAGTACACAGCTCGATTCTGAAGAAATCATTCTCCAGGGGTTCTTTTTATACAGTCATTATATTTCCTTCCATTTGCATTAATTAAGTCAACTCTGCAACCTTTTCCACAACTGAAATGATCCAGGGGTTGGTCTCTGAGCCAAGTACAATCATGAGTATATTCAAGGTATAACAAAGAATGGTCATCATCTCCTGGTGAGCTGAGCCTAAGAGGCATGAGTTGTATTTAGAAACCCTTCTGTTGTGTGGTTATCCCAGCATCAGAAAAGCTAAAATTTTGGAGGGGGAAGTGTAAAAGACATTTTTCAAATCAAAGAACACATTAGAAACACTGGGTAGCTCACAACTCAGGCTGCATCCTGAATGGTTTTGTGCTATTATCTAGTTCCCCATGCGCCTGCCATATATTGAATCTTAGAAGCTCTGAGATTCAGAGCGATGAAGTGTCTGTATAAACAGCTTCCTCAGTTTACTCTTTTCACACTTAAACTTACACTATTAGAAGGATTTCAAGAAAAACAAAACAAAACTGCTACAGCTTAACCCTGTATTAGAAATGAATCAACGACACCTAGAAAACATGACAAAAGTGATCTAATAGACATAATATCTAAAATTGGGAAAGAAATTCACACTGCAAATAATGGAGAATGCAGGTAGAAAGAAGGTAAAGAGACTGAGGGTAAGGATATAAGATGGTTTTGAGTAAAATAAAAAAAAAAAACAGTAAGCAAACCATAACAAGATTAAGAGATTCTTCTAAGCATCTAAGAGATGATTCTGCCATATAGCAAGAATAAGGAAATGTCAGATTAAAAGGCAAAACTAAAAATAATCTTTAAACATACACAGTGGACACTTAAAGGCAAGAATATTCAAAGCTAAATGTTTTCTTTCTGATCAATACTTGTAGAAGAGCCTATTTCATTCTTTCTCTTCATAATAAAGTAGGACAAAAGTTTCATGACTATGGTTTCATACCTGATAATATTTCAGCTGTCCATTTAGCTCTTCCAGATGCTTATCATACTCAGTAATTAAAGGAGCTAAAAAGCTAACAAAAAATACAGAATTAAAATATGGCACATTCTGTGTCATCTAACTTAATAAATATGTAACAAGTGAAATAATTATACATCAAAAATTTTATGATTTAATTTTATGATTTAAAATTTAATTTACCCGTAGGAATAGTTGGCCTTTTTTTCCTAAATGAGGTTTTTTTTATTGTTTCTTTAACTCTTCTGATTTCTTTATTTACTTTATACCAAAAGAAAAAAGAACAATTTCTTGCCAAGGATCCAATCTGGGAACATGCTGTATATTTAGCTGTACACCTCCTTGGTCATAGTCCTTCACCTTTTGTGTGTTTCCTAACCCCATTTTTTAAAAAGAATTATTTTATTTAACTTTATTTATTTTAATTTGACCAGTGAGGGACAGAGTGAGGGGCAGGTGAAAAAGCAAGCCGCCAGGTCAGGCACTAGAACCATGGTGAACCACATGGGAGTCCAATGCCCCCAACCACCATGCCACTTGCCGACCCTGAACCCGATCCCAACCCCAAGATCTTGAAGAGCATATTTTCTCATCCAGGTTTGTCTGATAATTCTCCATTCAGGTTATAGCTTTTAAGCAGGAACACAGGAGTGATGTTGAATACTTTATAGTGAGGTTAACCTTGATCATTTGGTTAAGGTAGTCTGCCATGTTTTTTTACTTGCTGTGAGAGGACTCTGAGACTATATAAATACCCTGTTTCTTACTGTGGTAAGTAAGCTCTAAAGATGGTCATAATTCCTTCTTTCTGCATGGTGTGTGCATACTGCTCTTCATATCAAGAGGAGTTTAATTTTCTTCCTTGAGTCTAAGCTGGTTTTGGTGCACGGCTCAACCAATAGAATGAGGTAGAAAGATGTTCTAGCATGTCTGAGGCTAAATCACCAACAGATTCACAGGTTTCACATGGGTCTTTTGAAAGGCATCCTCTTAGGACACTCCCTGTTGGAACTCAGCTGCCATGTTGTGAGATGCCCAAGCCACCTGGGGATGCCACATGCAGCTGCTCTGGGTAACAGTACCAGTGCCAGCCAGTCTGACAATCAACATCAATAGCTATCTATAGTTTTTCAGCCTTACCATGGCTTAATTGACAGATATAATTGTATGAATTTAAGGTATATAACATGATGACCTGATATATGCATATATTGTAAAACGATCAGTACAATCACAATTTAGTTAATATCTTCATTACCTCACATGGTTGCCATTAGTATTTGTGTGTGTGTGTGTGTGTGTGTGTGTGTGTGTGTGTGTGATGAGAACATAAAGATCTTACCCTTTAGGAAATTTCAAGTATATAATATACACATATTCTTAACTCTAGTTACCATGCTGTGCGTTAGATTCTCATAACTTATCTCATAACTGAAACTTTGACTAACATTCCTCTATTTCCCCCACCTATCTGTCAGTTATCTTGAACTGAGCCATTTTGGAGGTCCAATGCATCTGATACCAGCAACCCCAGATGCTGAATTTGACTGCCACCTTCTGAGTGTCCTTGGGAGATAACCACACAGGTGAGCCACATGACAAAGAGAGGTAATACTGGGTTGTCATAAAAGTCATGATGCATTTTTACACAGAAAAACGAGTCATGACTTTTCCAATGACCCCATAAATTGTTGCTTTAAACCTCTATGTTTGGGGTGATTTCTTACACAATGCTAAATTCATGCAACAAAACGTTATCTGGCATGAAGATGCTACTGTAAGAAAGACTTCAAATTTGTGGCATTGACTATGGGACTAGGCAGTAGGCAAATACCAGTAGGGCCCTGAGGACACTGTTAGTGAAAACCTGAAGGACAATGGGGAATTATCACTGAAATCTGGAAAAGAGAGGACCTCGCTCCATAATCTTAGAAAGCTTGGCAACAGTGGTACAAGAAGAAACACCAGGAATAGAAATTGACTAATGTATTTGGCTAAGATTTCCTCAATGAAGACTGCTTAAAGTGCCACCTATTTCATTTAGCTGCATATGCTAAAGTGATGAACAGAGAAAGGAGAACCCACAAAAAGGTACCAATAAGTTTTATAACAGCTTCCAAGAAAGTAAAATGTTCTCATGATGAGAAGGGGCTCTGATAAAAATCTAGGTCAATGCCCTTAGTGCAGTCAACATTTTAGGCTGAAAATTCTTTGTCATGTGTATGGGGTCAGGGTGGGGGCTGCCTGTGCACTTTAGGATGTTGACAGCATTCCTGTATTCTATCTTTTAGATGCCAGTATCAGCCTTGTCCTCTACAGTTACGACAAGCAAAAAAAAGTTACCTGACATTGCCAAACACCTCCTGAGGGTAGAGGGGCAAAATCATCCCTGGCTGAGAACCACTCTTATAGAATCTGTAATACCAGGTTTTTCTTGTCAATTCAGTAACAAATCATTCAGACCTAATTACAACAGACCATAATGAATATTCCTAATAATAAAAGAATTATTTTAATGAGGACTACATATACGAAAATAGTATTTTCCTAGTAATACCTTACCTTTGGTCAACTATTGAGTTTTCTAATATGTCATCTCCATCTCCTTTGAAGACAGCTTTCTGTAACAAAGAATATATATTTAAAAATGCACTCTCACACTATTCTAGATAAAATTGACAGTGGTTTAAAGTTAAATACAATTAAAATAGGTTGTGTTTGTTTGTTATAGGGTATGTGCACTCACTGAGAAAGAGAGAAAGAGGGGAGGTAAGAAATCACACCCCAGGGAGCTAGCCATGCCTCAGTCCCTTCTCCTTTATTCTCCCCTAGGGACTTTGGACATGCATGTGCATGTCCCCAGCGTGATTTTCTGGCCAGTGGGTCCAGGACTTGATATGTGAAGTTGGCCATGTGGGATCTAGTATCTAAACTCCATACCATGTACTAGCCCACAAGTAAAACTTTATTACAGTAGAAAATATATTGATACCACTTAAAAATGAATAAATGAGCATCTCAATTGATATTAAAACACATATGGAAAATTTAATATTCATAATAATAAAAATCTTGGTAAACTCAAAATATGAAGAATTTTTTATTTTGTAAAAATATCTACAAGAAGGACCAGCAGATGGCATAATGGTTACATTGCTGGATTACCATGTAGTCAACCATGATTAGAGTCCTGAACCTGGCAGCTTATAACTCATGCTGGGCATGGGAACCAGCAGTTAGCATAATGGCTATGTTGCTGGACTCCCACGTAGTCGACCGCGGTTCGCGTCCCGGACCTGGTGGCTTAAAACTCACGCCGGGTGCATGTGCGCGCGTGCCCAAGATCCTGAGAGGAGAATGGAGAAGGGATTGCGGTGTGACCATCCTCCCTGGGGGGTGATTTCTCGCTTTCTGTCTCTATGTCTCTCTCTGTCTGTCTGGCGAGCGCACACGCCCTATAGCAAAAACCTCTCAAAAAAAAAAAAACAAAAAAAAAAAAACCTCATGCTGGGCGTGTGTACATGCATGCCCAAAATTCTGAGAGCAAAACGAAGAAGGGATTGTGGCATGGCCATCCCCTGTGGGGGATGATTTCTTGCTTTCTGTCTCTCTGTCTCTCTCTGTCTTTCTGGTGAGCACACATGACCTAAAGCAAAAATCTTAAAACAAAATAAACAAAAAGGCCTACCAGAAATCTACATTAACTACTATTCTTGATGGTGAAATGGCAGAAGCACTGCATTATAGTCAGTCATTATATACAGCTGTTCATTATCACTGCTAAACTTTAATACAGACTAAAGGTTAGTCTGTACAACAGGTTGTAGGAGTGAGTTAAAGGTGAAAAAGCAACACACAATAGTATTTACAGACAATTTGACCTCTGGCCTAAAAAACTCCATATAACCTACCAATTGTTAAAACTAATGAGAGAATACATTAAGTCCAAATAGAAGATCACCATTCAAAAATTCAGTAGTTTTTTCAAACACCAGTAATAATTAGAAAATATAATAGAAAATATATCCTACTAAGAATGAAGCAAAACGAAAACAAAAACAAAAGGGCACAAGGGAAATTTAACTTTATTAAAGGGCATAAAAGAAAATCAAAATAATGAGAATATTTTATATCATATTAATTTATGTTGATTGTTTAAAATTCACTACAACTTCAATGCAATTCCAAACAATGTTCTAATAGAATAATTTATGAAATGACTTTAGCCAGATCTTAAAATTATTATGAGTAAATTTAAAAAGATAATCTGACCAAAAAAAAAAAAGAGAGGAAAAAAAGATGGAAGGGCTTGTTTTGCTACATATCTTAACTCTGTAATGCTAGAGCAGTTAAAGCAGTATGCTACAGACACAGTAACAGACAAAGCAGTATGAAGAACTCAGAAGTAGATTCAAATATTTACAGGAGCATGGTACACAATAGAATAGAAGTACAATGGAACAGACAAAGAACTGCTATTCAACAAAAAGTGTTGAGTAACAAAACAAAATTAGATCCCAGCACATACTGAATGAAGAAATAAATGATAGATTAAAAATCCAGATATTTTAACAATCTTTAATAATTATTTCAAGAAAATTGCATTGTTGATCTTGGTACATAATGCTTTCTTAAACTGCACAAATGCAGAGATTTGTATTGCTGGCTAATAATCCAAACAGTGCCTGGCATACTTTTGCTTATGTTACATTTGCTAATTGAAGATACCAGGAGTAAAACCTGTAAGTAGAAAGACTGACAAATGTTTCAACATTCCAAATTTAAAACTCAATATAACTAAAGGTACTATAAACAAGGTTAACCAACCAACAACACCTGTAACATGACTGAAATGTTAGTATCCAGTATGAGGTATGGAGATACATTTAAACACAAGATGTACAAGAATGTTCACTGAAGTCTTTACTATAGAAATAATAAAAAGGAACAACATATCTATCAATAAGGTAAATAAAAAATAATACAATAGAATCCCATAAGAGGTTCAAGAAATTACACTTACATGAATCAAAATGGATTTATCATAAAGAGAAAAAGAGGGTACTTATAAGGTTGAGGGAAGAAAATGAGACAGAGAGGAGAGGTGTTTGCAGGGATTATCTAAAGCATCTGGGACTGGCTTCGTGGCACGTTGCTAATGTGCTGCTCAAGAGAAGCTGGATTCCACAACTGTGGAACTAATTCCCAGCTTCGTCATCCTGAAATATCCTGGGCATGTCCACAAATACCCAAGATGCAACAGGTTAGAGAATTAGAGGAAGGGGATCATTGTATGACTAGACTCTATGGAGGGTGCTCCTCTCTCTATCCCTCTCTCACAAATGGGTGCACGTACACACACATACTCTAACATGAATAATTTTTAAAAAGTACCTGTAGTGTTCTAGTTTTGAAGGGAAAAACCTGTGTATGTATCATCACATACACAGGCTGAACATCCCTAATCTAGAAATCTGAAATCCAAAATGCTCCAAAATTTAAAACTTTTGGACCACCATATGACACCACAAAAAGAAAATTCTATACTTGACTTCATTGTAATAGATCATAGTCAAAATGCTGCAATACGAAAATACAGTATAAAATTACCTTCAGGCTATATGACAAGGTGCTTATTAAACATAAATGAATTTCGTGTTTAGATTTGGGTCCAATCTCTAAAAGATCTCATTATATGCAAATATTTCAAGTTCTGAAAAAAAATCTGAAATGCTTCTGGTTCCAAGAATTCAAGAAAGCCAATAAGTAGATAACAAAAAGTAATTTATAAATATGGCTCACACTCTGAAGTTTAAAGTCTACTTAATTCATTTTAGCACTAACTACTTATTATGTACAAGTGGTCATGTTAAGAACAGTAGGTAATATAAAGATGAACAATTCATGATCCTTCTCCATAAGATAGGTTGTAGAGTTATAGGAGGAGACAGGGGAATAAGAAAGAGACGTTAAAAATAAAAACATGCTATGAAAGAGACATAGAATGGTGAGAATGAGTAGATAGAGGAAGATAATCAGTATTTTTTTTTTTTTATTCAAGTACTACATAAATACAAGAAGACTGGGAACCAGCAGTTAGCGTAATGGCTATGTCACTGAACTCTCATGTAGCTGACTGTGGTTCAAGTCCTGGACCTGGTGGCTTAAACTCACGCCGGGCATGTGTGCGTACGTGCCCAAGATCCTGAGAGGAGAATGGAGGAGAAGGGATTGTAGAGGGGCCATCCCCCCTTGGAGGTGATTTCTTACTTTCTGTCTCTCTGTCTTTCTGGCGAGAGCACGCGCCCTATAGCAAAAAATCTCTCAAAAAAAAAAAATAAAAAAGGAGACTGAATCAATTATAAATATACAGTTAAACAATTTTTCATAAAGTTAATATATCCATGCAACCAGAACTCAGGTCAAGCAACAGAATACAAGCACTCCTCACATTGCATGGTGCTGTGTTAACAGAAATTCGTGCACATTAGTATTGGTGTCTTCACTATACAGTTATGTGAAAACATAAAAATCAAAATAAGGACACAGTTCTGATATGTGCAAGTTTCAATTAATATGGTGCACTGAAGAGTGAGAACTTCTGAATGGCCAATTACCAATAACCAAAATCCTGACTTCTAATAGCAGAGATTAGTTTTGCCTGTTTAAGCTTAAAGAAATATAACTACACGTATAGTCCTTTTATGTTTGAATTTTGCTCAACATTGAGTTTGTGAGACTCATTCTTGTCTCAAAGAATCTTGGTTTTGCTCATTCTTATTGATGTGTACTATTTTACGTTATGAGTATTCCACAGTATTTCTATGCCTTCTGTTAAATGAATATTAGGGCTTTCAGTATTTGCCATTATAAACTGTATGGCTATAAACATTCTCATAAAGGTCTTTTTGGTGTATGCACTTCTGATGGGTACACATTGGGTGGAACTGATGACTCATAAGGTCTGCATCAATTGGTTCTAGTGGATAATGCCAAACAACTTCCTGAAGCGATTATTCCAGTTTACTCTCCCAAAGGCAGAACGTGAGTTCACCAATGTTCAACGCTGTTGTCAACACTCTATGCAGTGACTATGTAGTAATATCTCCTCATGGTTTTAATTTCCATGTACCTAATAAGTAATAATGCTAAGCACCTTTTCCTGTTTTTTGACCATTTTAAATATTCTCTTTTGTGAAATGCCATTTAAATCTTTGATTTGTTTTTCTAATGGGTGAACTGTTTTCCTGGTTGAATTTAAGACATTTATGCTATATTCTGAGATTGCAAATATATTCTCCCACTCAGTAGCTTGCCTTTAAACTTGCTTAATGGTATTTTTTTTTTTTTTTTTTTAATTCCTTTGAGAGAGATTTTTGCTATAGGCTGCATGCACTTGCTGGAGAGACAGAGAGAAAGCAAGAAATCACCCTCTAGGAGGATAGCCATGCCACAATCCCTTCTCCTCCATTCTTCTCTTGGGATTTGGGGCACACATGCACATGCAACCAGCGTGAGTTTTAAACCACCAGGTCCAGAACTTGAACAATAGACTATGTGGGAATCCAGAGAAGTAACCAATATGCCATCTGCTGGTCCAGTTAATGATATCTTTTAATACGATATTTCATTTTGAAGTAGTCCAGCTTATCAGTCTTATCTTTTATAATAAAATGAGTGCCTCTTGTGTTCTGTTTGACTTCTTGCCTACTATAAGTTCATCAACTAATTTCCCCCCATTTTTCTTCTAAAAATCTTTATTATTTTATTTTGTACATTTAGATATAGAATTAATTTGGAAATACATTTGAGTGTACTATAGCTAGGGGTCAAGATTAATTTTTCTTTACTTTCTATGGAAATCTGGTATGTGTAGAACTACTTCTGGACTCTAGTCTCCTTAACGAGTTGTGTCCTTGGTTAATACTATAATGTCCTAGTTACTATAGCTTTATATAAATATCAGCATTCTGAGCATATCTGTTTTCCAATGTTGTTATTGTTTTTCAAGATTATCTTAGCTCTTGGGACCAGCAGTTAGCGTAATGGCTATGTCGCTGAACTCCCATGTAGTCCGTTGATCGCGGTTCGTGTCCTGGACCCTGTGGCTTAAACTCATGCCGGGTGTGTGTGTGTGCGTGCCTGCCCAGGATCCTGAGAGGAGAATGGAGAAGGGACTGTGGGTGGCCATCCCCCCTGGGGGGGGGTGATTTCTCACTTTCTGTCTCTCTGTCTCTCTCTGTCTTTCTGATGAGCGCATGCGTCCTATAGCAAAAACCTCTCCCCCTCCCCCTACCCTCCCCCACCAAAAAGATTATTTTAGCTCTTCTTTTCCTATACATACAACTTTTGGACACAACTTGTCATATTTGAAGAAAAAAAATATCCTACTGTTTTTTTCTTTGCAATTTTGTCTTGCAAACCATAAACATAATACATACTTACATTCATTTAATTCTTCCTTAACTTCTATCAGTATATTATATTGGGTTGTCGGAAAAGTCATGATATATTTTTCTACGCAAAAATGTGTTGTAACTTTTCCAATGACTCAGATTTTTTAGTTTTTTTTCACTAGAATAATCCCTACATATTTAACATTTTTCATGCTGCTGTAAATAGTAATCACTATTTAAATTTCAATTGGATTATTGCTATTCATAGAAATAAAAATAAATTTGTAACATTGTGTGTATCTAGAGATACTGCTAAATTCATCTGATAGTGTGTATGAAATTCCTTTTGGATTTTCTATATACATGACCTATTTTCTGCTCATAGTTTTATTTCTTCCTTTTCTGTCATGTATTTATTTTGTTTGAACTTCAATATAATGCTAAGTAAAAGTGATTTTAGCAGGCATCATTGCCTCATTATCATTTTTTAGGAGAAAGGCTTTCAGTAGTTCAACATCAAATATGATGCAGATCTAAACTATTTTCTTCAATAAAGAAAAATAACTACAAATTATTGGCTAGCCCAAAATATTGGGTTGTCAGGAAAGGCATGACATATTTTTTCTGTTTTCCTATGCAAAAATGTGTCATGCCTTTTCTGACAACCCAATATATATTACAACTTTTCAGTCAACATGAGAAGAACTAGCTCTCAAAATCTGGAATCTCAAATGATGCGCTCACATGGTTCCAGGGGAGTTACAATACAAATAAAGAAAAATGAAAAGTTAATATTCCAGAGAATACACTGGTGAATTAGTTAATAAATACATCTAGTAGCCTATATAATTTCAGAAAATGATTTATCCTAAACTACTGAAAAATAGGTATTGTATTTTTTAAAGGATTAACTAAGAGAAATAATATTTTTACTTTTAATTGTTCAAAAGTTAGTTTAAAAACTTCTTGGGAGAAGCAGTAGGAAGCATGGTGGTTAAGGTGCTAGACTCCCACATGGCTAACCATATGGTTCAAGACCTGGATTCGGTGGTTTGCTTTCTGATTTCTCCTCTCTCTCTGTATGTGTCTTTCTCTGGTGAGTGCATGTGCCCTATAGCAAATTAAAATAAATAAATAAATAAATAAATAAAATTAAAAAACTAATTTTTTTTTCCAGAGAGGTTTATTCTATAAGGCGTATATGCTTGCCAGATAGGCAGGGAGAGACAGAGACAGAAAGCAAGAACTCAGCCCCCAGGAGGGATGGCCACACCACAATCCCTTCTCCTCCATGCTCTTCTTGGGATCATGGGCACACATGCACACATGCCCAGCATGAATTTAAGCCACCAAGTCCAGGACTCAACTGCAGTTGACTACATGGGAGTCCAGCGACATAGCCATTATGCCAACTGCTGGTCCCAAAAAATAATTAAGAAAACACTTCTTCAGATAACGAAACAGTTCAAACTTAAAAAATACTTCTCAGGACCAGCAGATGGCATAATGGTTATGTCACTGGACTCCCATATAACTGACCACGGTTCAAGTCCTGGACCTGTCAGCATCAAACTCATGGTAGGTGCATGTGTGTGCGTGCCCAAAATCCCAGGAGGAGAGTGGAGAAAATGGGACTGTGGTGTGATCATCCACCCTAAGGAGTGATTTCTTGATTTCTGCCTCTCTGTCTCTCTCTGAGGAGCGCATGTGCCTAAAGCAAAAATCTCTCTTAAAAAAAAGAAACTTCTCATATTTCTTGGGAATTTTTAGTAGAAAGGAGCTAAATTATACAAATTTGTAATTTAAGCACTCATTACCCTACTGCCAATCAAACATAAGAGTTTCCTATTTGCTACTCTTATCACATTTCTTACCACTTTAATTTACCTTACGGACTGTACAATGTCTATCCTATTCACTATCATATTCCCAGACTCTAACATAATACCTAACTATTTATAGATGCACCATAAAGTCATGATAGCTCAATGAATAAACAAATTACTTTTAGATTATTGAGGAAGTAATTTTTCAAAAATATACTTAGAAGTCAGCTAATACGTATTAAATCCAAACTTCTTAACCATTCACTGCTCCTGACAACATATCCTTTCTGATGTTGTCTTCTGCTCTCTCACATATGCCAAAGACATTATGTAACTGAGGTCCATTTCATTCTCTTAGTACAGCTCTCACTTTTTCTTCTTCTTCTTTAAAAGAGATTTTTGCTATAGGATGTGTGTGCTCACCGGAGAGACAAAGAGACAAGAAAGTAAGAAATCATGCCCGGGGCGGGGGAATGGCCATGCTGTAATCCCTTCTCCTTCATTCTCCTCTTGGGATATTGAGCACACATGCACACACGCCTGGGGTGAATTTCAATTTGCCGGGTCCAGGACTCGAACTGTCATCGACCATGTGGGAGTCCAACGACATACTTATTATGCCATCTTCTGGTCCCCAGCTCTTAAATCTTACCTATCTTGAAATCTTGTCATGCCAGTGGGTTCATCTAAAATACTCCTCATTTCTGCTTCTTTTGGCCCCAAATTGAGTTCTTTTGAGATTTTTGCTATTTTTCAGTGCCCATCAGATATTATACATCTTTCCTATCTCTTCAACTATATGTTTTCACTCTTAATGTAAATATGCAAATAAGTCTTTACTCAGTTATTTAATATCTATCTCATCTCATACTTTTATCAGTCTTTAAGTTCTTATGACATGGTCATTCTATTTTGTTCACCTTCTTATCACTGCAGCACCTAGCATAGTTACTTGGGAAATGAGGATGTTCAATGAATATTAAACTGGAATCTGTGAAAATACTGTTCAAAATCTATTTTCTAATAATAGTGCTAAGGTGAAACAAATTTAAGAATGGTCCAACAATCTGAAGTAATTATAAAAGTTTTAAGAGTCTGAGAATAAATATAATCAAAACACTGGGACCAATAGTTGGTGTAATGCCTCTGTCTCTCTCTGTCTTTCTGGAGAGCGTGTGCATCCAATAGCAAAAACCTCTCCAAAAAAAAAAAGTATATATATATAAAATCATAACATAGATTTAAAAATCTTTGGAAGAATTAAAATGTAGACTTAAATGTAGACTTTCTACACTTCCTATTAAAACTTTTAGAATCTGAGCCTTTGTTAATAACTGAAGATTCAGGTGAAAAAAGTTATGTAGGAAGAATAAGACAAACTGACATTAAAAGCGCTTTCACATTCTCTAAAACCAAAATGTTAAAGAACTATAGTAAATGAAGAAAACACTTGAAGAAGTTTATATATCTTAGATTTTAAATCATTGATATTATACAATTAATTCCTATTCATCTTTGATCTCAAAAAGACTCAAGAAATAATGATGAACAAATGCTAAGTTAGCAATAGCTTCCAGAAGATATGATGAGTATCATGCCCAGAGATCTTCTGGGGCTTTAAAATACATCTTACGTTTGAATCCTTCTTTCAAGTCTATGCTATAACTTTAGTGAAGCTTAGAGGTTATGAGATTATAAAAGATTTTCTATCACTTAAATACTTACAGTTCTTAGTTAAATATGCTAAAAAGTAATATAGAAAAAATAATATTAAGGTAATCATTGTGAACAGTGGATGGACAGCCTCAAGATTCTCTGGACTGAGATCAGTCTTTGAGAAAAGAAACACAAATCAGTAAGCTCTATGTTTAGTATACATTAAGGAAAATATCTGTATAGATAACTATACTCAAGGCAACCAAATGATTTCTCTCTGGTACCTTAAAAATAACATCTTCACTTTTAATATCTTAAAAGCAATTTCAGTTCTAGTTATGAGATTTATTTACGTAAAAGCAAAGCACTCCTTATTGTATCAGCAAAAAGCCATTGCTAATTTAAGAACCACTATTTTTCTTTTAATATTCTGTAACACAGGTCCACCAGTAAGTGTAGCTTATTGGTTGAAGAACATTTAAAAACAAACTTTAAAAAAAAAACATGACACCAAGGGAATGAAATATTAAAAACAATATTAAGACAATAATAGTATATAATATTTACTATTTGAGTTCACTTATGCTTTTATCATAAATTATGAGAATTCAGAGAGTTAGAGCATATAAGTAGATACAGATTGAGAAATAATTATAGGATGTTTCAAAACGTGAATGAATTCTCATTTTAGAAGTCAGATATTTTAACATTACATACACACATACACACACACATGCTTGCTTTCTCTGTCTCTCTCACCCTGTGAGGATAAAGGCAATTTCTAGGGAAGAAGAATTTATTTTCTTAAAAAATAATTATTTTATTTAACTTTATTTATTTATATTTGACCAGAGATGGACAGAAAGAGTGAGGGAGCAAGAGAGAGAAAGAAAGTAAGAAAGCAAGCTGCCAGATTTGGGACTTGAACAGAGGTCGGCCATATGGGAGTCCAGTGCTCTCAATCACCATGCTATCTGCTGGCCCCAAGTAATTACTTTCATTAAACAAAAACAAACTTTTTTCTTAATGAGAATCAAAGTTATAAGCAAAATTTCAAAGTGCAGTTTCACATGAGGCTAATCCTAAATAGAATTCATACTGCATTCATATTTATGTAGATATTCTTACAACCAAATTTGAACCTAATTGTTAGACTTTAATTAATTGACATACCTGAACAGATGAATATTTGGAAAAATTTTCCATTTGATACCTCCTAAGAACTTCATTTAGTCTTTGATCTGAAACAAAGAGAAAAACAAATTTTAGTTCACTAGGTAATGTTCACTATTTTTTTTTAAAGAACTATTTTATTTAACGTTATGTATTTATTTTTATTTGACCATAGAGGTACAGATAGAGTGAGAAATCAAGCTTCTAGGTCCAGGACTTGAACTGTGTGTTGTCACGTGGGATCCTAGCGCCCTTAACTACCACACCACCTGCCGGCCCCGGGAATGTTCACTATTTTAAAACTGAAAGTGTAGTAGTTATTATATACAGGTATATTGGTATCACTACCCTGGGAACCAAACCCACAAGTATTGTTTGAGCAGCGCACTACTACTGTACCACCCAGTTGGCATACCATAGTTTGATCTGCTGGATCTACAACTAATATCAAAATTGTTCTGTGACCTGATGGTTAACACAGGTGGACCCCACATGGTCAATCAAGCCACTTGACTTGATTCCCGGACCTTGTGACTTGAGAAACATGCATGCCCAGACCTGAAAGGATGGAGGGAGAGATGGAGGAGAAGGGGTTGCAGTATGACCATTCCCCATGGGGAGGATCTCTCCTACCCCTCTTTGTCAAGCACACACAATGTTTAGCCAAAAACAAACAAACAAACAAAAAACCCAAAACCCAACAACTAATCTCTGCTGTTCACAAAATGAGATAAGTTACCAATTTCAACATAGCACTTTAGAATTATAAATAGACTCTCTTATTCACCTGAGTCGACACTGCCAATGAGAAAAAGAACAGCCACAAAGAACTAATTTTACTGATTTTATACACTTGAATTCTCAGTCTCTTCTGGCTTGCTCTTTAGGTTCGCAGAAGGAAAGAATTATTCTCTACAGTTTTTCAATTTATGCTACCAGAATTGAAAAGTGAAGACATATTGTGGCTGTATATTTTAGAATTCTTGAAATCAGTGGAAACTCTTCAAAGACAAACATCTAAATGTAGGAGAAGGTGCAGGGCAAAAATACACAAATTAAACAGTAGTGAGCAAGAGACAATGGAAAGGAATGTCTAGAATAAAGCTCTCAGTACATACAAGGTCATATTGTTATTAACATCAAACAAAGGAACATATAGGGGCCTCAACAAATGTACAGTCACACACATTTTTCGAGCTACGTGGAACATTAAAAATTTGTTACTTTCCACACTGAGCAAATTTTAACCTTTAAAAGACTGAGCAAAAGAACACACCATTTGACCATAGCACAGTTAAGCAAGAATCAAAAACTGAAAAGTCATGGGAATAATTCCCTATACCAGGGTTCTCCAAAAAAGTTCATGGAAATGTGTATTATAAAAACAACTATACATGGCTTTCAATTTTTTTTTGCACCAATATAAACTCATACTTTGATTCTATTCTTGTACAAATTTTTTGAACTCCTTTTCCATTTTTGGAAGTTTAAAAATCACTTTTAGGGGCCAACAGGTAGCGTGGTGGTTAAAGTGCTGTACTCCTACATGGCTGACTGCAGTTCTGGATCTGGTGGCTTGAAAATCATGCTGGGTGCGTGTGTGCCCAAAATCCTGAGGGGAGAATGGATAAGGGATTGTGGCATAACCATCTCCCCATACAGAGTCATTTTTTCCATTTTTGGAAGTTTAAAAATCACTTTTAGGGGCCAACAGGTAGCGTGGTGGTTAAAGTGCTGTACTCCTACATGGCTGACTGCAGTTCTGGATCTGGTGGCTTGAAAATCATGCTGGGTGCGTGTGTGCCCAAAATCCTGAGGGGAGAATGGATAAGGGATTGTGGCATAACCATCTCCCCATACAGAGTCATTTTTCTCTCTCTCTCTCTCTTTCTTGTGAGCGCGCACACCCTATGGCAAAAACCATTTTTTTTTTATAAAAAGAAAAACACTTTAAACTTATCCAACAGTCTTAGAAAGAATTACAAAATAGATTTGAAAGTATTTTAAACTAAACAATAGTGAAACTGAAGTATGTCAAAATTTGCTAAAACAAAGAAAGTAACACCCTCAACCTAATAAAATCTATGAAAAATGTACAGCTAGTTTCATAATTTTGAAAGACAGATGCTTTCCCCATAAGATCAGGAATAAGATAAGAATATTTGTTCCCACCATTTCTCTTCAGCACTAGTCGGTGTAATAAGGTAATAAAAAGAAGTGAAAAGCGTCCCAATTGAAAAGGAAGAAATAAAACTGTATTTATTTTCAAAGGACAAGATCAGCTATATAAAAAATTAACGGAAACTACAAAAAATCTATTGGAACTAATAAACAAGTTTAGCAAGGTTGCAGGGTACAATATTAAAAAAATATTAAAAAGTATTTATATATATTAGCAATGAATAAGAAAATACAGATAAAACAGTAAAACCGTTTATAACAGTATTTATCAAAAACTCCCATACAGAGGAATAAATCTCACAAAAGATGTGTAAAACTTATTCATTAAAAACTACAAAACATTGCTGAGGGAGATTTAAAGAGTTATATTGATGAAGAGTATACTTTTTCATTGGTCAGGGAACTCAATATCATTAAGGTCTGAATTCTACACAAATTGAACAATAGATTCAATACAATGCTTATCAGAATTCCATCATCTCTTTTGGGGGAGGTAGAAATTAACAAGTTCATCCTAAAATTAATATAAAAACACAAGGACTTATGATAGCCAAACAATTGTGCAAACAAATTAAAAAGGTTAACATTCTTTGAAGACTAATTATAAAGCTGCGATAATCAAAGACAGTGAGGTATTGGTATCCAGATAGACAAATATTGGGTTGCCAAAGAAGTCATGAAGCATTTTTACGTAGAAAAATATGTCATGACTTTCCCAGTGACCTAATACATCAGTGAAACAGTTCGAAAGAGACCCACACACATATGGACGATTCATTTTTTTCAAGTTTACTTATTTATTTTCTCTATGAAAGAGAGAGAGACAGAGAAGAAGAGAGGCAGGCACTCCCAACAGGGTCTTCGTGCTTTGACCCTACCCCATCCTCAACAGCCAAGAGTCCAAGCACATGCACACACCTGGCCTGCACTGGGAGACCTTGGGATGTGAATCTGAAACATTTCCGCATGCAGCATCAGAGTGCATTGGGTTACCACAGGACCACTGCAGCTGGCTGGGACAATGATTCTTAACAAAGGTGCAAAGGTCAATGAAGAAGGAACAGTCTTCAGCTTGGCATCCACATGCAAAAAAATAAACCTGCACCCTTCCTTCATACCTTCTACAAAGTTTAACTCTGTGAACTATAGCACCCTTCCTTCATACCTTCTACAAAGTTTAAGTTTCTGAACTATAAAGCTAAATGTAAAACCTAAATCCATAAAACTTCTAGAAGGTGTTTGTAACTATGGGTTTAGCAATAATTTTTTAGATACAGCACCAAAAGCATAATTCACAAAAGAACAAATTGATGAATTGAACTTCATCAAAATTAAAAACTTTTGCTGTATGACACTGTTAAGAGAATGAAAAGAAAAAAAATGAGTCCATCACCACTACCTATAACATCCACTACAAGAATGAATTCTTTATTATTTAGATTGATATACCAGTCTGCTTTTGATCAGGTCCTTAAGGACTATCAGATCTCCCTTTCTAGATGGAGGTGGAAAAATTGTGCACTGCAAATGTACTAAAAGTTTACTATAAGCTTGATTGAGTATGTAGTTCTCTGTGGCTATGATATATAAAGTAGAAACAGTAATTTAGCAGAGGCACTGTCATCTGGGGTTACCAGTTGAGAAAAACCAGAAAAGAGTCTTGAGCAAAGCTACCAAATCCACCTGGAATAAATGACTAAAGGCAGTCAAGATCAACAGAAGTCAATGTAGAAAAGGTCAGAGCCAGGTGGGAGGAGAGCAGCTCTGTCAATTTGTTATTGTTCTCAGACTCATTCTGCAAATGAGAAAACTGAGGCACAGAAAAGCTGAGAAACTTATCAAAGGTCTAAGACCTGGAGAGAGAAAGAGAGCAAACGAGTGAGCTAGGCTATTATGCCAAGAGCCAGGCTAAATCCAGGCTGAGTTCTTAAACCACACTGATTTATAATGATTCCAAAATGGAACCTAACACCTTTTCCTACCTTCCCTGTTGCTCAAGCCTGAAACCTGAGTTGCACTCTACCTCCTTCCTCAAATCCCTTGATCTCCAATCCCTCTGCACCCACCTCAGTGCCATTCCTACCAGGATGGCGACAGTAGTCACTTAACTGCACTCTGCTATAATGCAAGTCAGCCTGGGCTTTCCAAATCACAATCTGGTCATGTCACTCTCCGATGCATTGCTTTCAGTGATTCCTATAACCTGTCCCAGGTCCAAACTCCTCAGAAACACAGGCCCCTCACCATCTAGCCCCATTCTACACCTCAGCTCCACCTGTTCATCTCCCTATATGAATCCCTGAATTCCAAGTCAATCTGGTGCAAGTCTCTAATAAAACATATTCTTAACCATCGTAACATTGCAATTACAGTTCTAGCTGGGATTTCTACACTTTAAATTCGTATTGGTACTTCAAATTTCAGCTCAAATGGTGTCTTCCTTGATGACAGTTTAATAATAATCCCATAATAGTTAATATTTGTTTAGCACAATGTGTCAGGTACCATTCTTAATCTTTTACTTACTTGAATGCTCAATTATTCCAACAACCCTATGTGGAAACTAAAGCAAAAGAATTAGCAGTTGCTGCCACTTCGATGTATTTATGGAATTTATGTATTTCCCTCCGAAATTAAATTCTTGAGGGTAAAACTGTCCTCTTCATCTCTGCAGCAGCTGTGCCTGTATAGTGCCTGGCACATAATACAAATAGGAAAAGCTCAATAACATCTTTTGAATAAGTGGCTAGCGCTGTGCTTTTAGGTTCTAACTGCAGACTTGGCAACTCTTCTTGGCCATCAGTCCTCTAACTTTTTCAGAGCTTGGCAGGCGCATAACAAACACATTTAGTGTCTAGTACAGTCCCGAGTAAGCTAAAGGAACAGCATTGACCAGTTATGTTAAGTATTCGCACACCCTTATACATACCACCAAGCATTTTCTGCAACTAACTTATAAGTTTTTAGAAATGTCCATGCACCCAAGAAGCATTCAGAAAATATTAGTTTGTCAACGATGACGACATCAAACACAAGACATAAAATCTAAATAAAGGAAGATGGAGCTTACTTTGGTCTCTCAGAAAGTCGATTTCTGTGGCCATTTCGATACAATTCTAGTTTGGAGCTTTCACCACCTTTACCTTCCTCTGAAAAGCACAGGGCTTGCAGTGCGGGAAAACAAAACTATGACCACGCTCCGGAGGATGTCAAGCACTGGAGCGGTGTAATCAGCATCCTCCTCACGCAGCGTACACAGCCCCGCCGCACTTCCTTCTCCCGAGTCCTAGACGGGTCCCTGGGCCGGGCGACAGACTTCAGATTTCTGGATCGCTGGGGACGCGCCAGATGAATCCTGTCTCACGTTCAACCGAATCCCACCGGCGTGGGAACAAGACGTGCGGGTCGATACAGGCGTCCCGCGGGGCACTCGAGGTCTTGTCGAGCCACTTGGGAGGGTTCCGGGACAGCTGGCGGGCAGCTCGGTGGCGGTGCTTTTCGCTGAGCCGGGGGGACAACGCCACGGAAGCTGGGAAGGCCCGGGTCAGCAGCGGAAGTCCACCTGGCCCGCCCTACGACTTTGAAACCGGTGCCCTGGACCGCTCCTTGGAGACGGTGACGCCGCTTTCGTCATCACGCTGGCGTCAGCGCATACGTCATCGCGCTGTCTAGGCTCCTAGCATACTATTGGCTATTTGTCAAGCGATGGGCGGAGCCATGAGAACCTGGATGACAGCAGGATGAGCCACCAGTTCAGCGCGGCGGGCTAGCGGGCGGGCTTGGGTCTCCAGATGGTGGGACGTAGCGTCTTTATTTACTTACTTAAAAAGAAAATCTCAAAAAGGTTAATGTGGTCAGGACACTACATACATATTTCAAACGCCTACTATTTTTCTGTGCCTACTATGCGAGATACTTATGGACTGGGAGAACTCTCTGGGCGAAGGGGGCGGGTGGAAAGAATGGAGGTTCCTGTGGCTTGGGGCGGGACCCCAGACTGGCATCTTCAGAGCGCCGCTCCAAGGCTGTTCGGCAGGAGGATTTCCTGGTATGGATTTGATCATATCCAGAAGCTAAGTATGACCCTGTTCCTCTTGGGTCTCTAGAGAAAGGAAACCGCTGTTGTTTAAATGTTTAAACTGTGATAATAAGGCATGTGGTTAGAGGTTCTGGAAAGACCTTGCTAATTCAGCAGTTATTTCTTCAGAGATAACTTTGTTTCCTAAAATAAAAGGGAACGGAAAAGTTACATTTTTGCTAGCAAAAAATCGGTAAAATTTACATTTGTGGATAGATTACCATTCCCATTTTTATTAAAGGATTTTGTTCAGTGTTTTTTTAAACACTTAACATTGGAAGAAATCTCAACACAAGCAATAAAAATGTTGACTTAAAGCTAGTAACTAGTTTTAGTGCTTTTTAATAAATATTTTTTTTGGATTAAAGTGAAGTTTCACTGAACAGACCTGTCATAGATACAGATCAATTTGGCTTTCTGTTTAAGAGTTTAAGAAGTTTGATTGTCCTATACTCAATGTCATATAAACAAAGTAATATTAGCAAAAAGTATTAAGAAATTGAAAAATGTATCAGTGTGTCCAGTTTGGTATGTGAAGGCCTGTTACAGACCTTGCTCCATACTCACTATTAAGAGAAGGAGATAGTGTCTTCCTCTGAAGACTAGTTAAGTTAGAGATGTGGAGCTAATAATCATAAAAAGATTTAGTTTAGTTTTGAATTGGTGAAGATTGAACTTGTTTTGTTCTTAGTGGTCAGGAACTTAACAACTTGTTGGAAAGGAAAACCGAGTGTACAAGCTTCAACTTTTTTTTTTTTTTTAAGGTTTTTGCCATAGGTCGCGTGCACTTGTCAGAGAGAGAGAGAGGTGAAAAACCACCTCCCATGGGGAGTGGCCACTCTAGGATCCCGTCTCCTCCATGATCTTCTCTGGATTTTGGGGCACGGGGGCGTGTTTTTCCAATTGCCCTGGGACTTGAAACAAGCGATTCAGACAGGTGGGAATCCAAAGCCTTAACCACTACCCCATCTGCTGGCCTGCTTCAACTCTTATTTATTTTTAAAAGTCAGTGTATGACACTTTCATGAACTTACTGCTCACGACCGTGTACTTTCCCCTATATTTGAACCTTGCATATCGTCATCGCGTGATTTAACTTGGTATCCAAAAAGAACGCTAAACTCTAAAAATACGCCCAAAGTTTATATATTGGTGTGGATGAAAGTAAAAAGTAATGGCAACATCTTTCTTTCCTAAAAAAAAAAAAAAAATCAAATCTTTTGCTTTAATCCTCCAAGTCCCTCCCTCGAAATCGTGAGCAGTGGGGCGGAGCCTAAGGGTGAGCGCAGTGTAGAGACTTCAGCTGACCGGACGGAACCTGCCGAACAGGGAAGAGCCTCCAGGTCTATGTTCTCTTCTCGTTCAGCCCTCTTCACTGCCCCTCTTGCTTCCTCGCTGGCTTTGTCGTTAGCGTCCCTGAAAAACACTGCTAAGTATTTTACTTTCCAGCTGCCTTCGGCTAGCACTGTTTACTCCCACGTGGGCTGACTTCCTTTTTTCCCCCATTTCTCTTATAGATGGGCGGGGCCGGGTGAAATGCAGACTGAAAAGAATTATCATAGAAAATGCTATTAAGCACATATTTGTGAACAGAGGAATTCTGGCAAATTGTTTTGCTGAGGAAACAGCTTTTCCATAACTTTCTTCTCTTCAACATTTTTTCTTCTCCTAAGCTCCAGAATTCCTTCTCCTTTTTCTTTCGTTTTGAAAATCTGCATGGTACAGGTAAAGCAATGGAAATAATTGAAGAAAGAGTTTTTAAAAATATTTTAAAAATAATTTTTGATAAAAAAATAATTTGAAGTATAGAGGTGAAAATGTAGAAACTACAGATTAATATAAATGCTGTTTTAAGAAAATCCTTACAGCCGACACCAAAACTATAGCAGGATGACGATCAGTTCCATTTGGAGACATTCAGCCTATAGAATACAAGGAGAGAAGAGGAAGTTGCCATACCATTTTAAGAATCCCAGCCTTAAATTGGACTTTAAAGAATGTTTTAAATTACTCATTTATTTTTTAAAATTTTATTTATTCGTTGATTTATTTTAATATGAGCAGATAGAGACACAGAGGAAGAGAAGGAAAGTGAGAAAGTAAGCCACCAGGTCCGGTACTCAGACCAGGTTGGCCATGTGGGAGTGTCCAGCGCCTTAACTACCATGCCACCTGCTGACCCCTTTTTCATTTATTTATGAATAGTCATACATACCTCTCATAGTATAAAATTCAAAAAGGTAAAAAAAAAAAAAAAGCGATAAAATTCAGAGTAAGCCTCCCTTTCTCCCATGGCTCAGGCAGATAATTCCCTACAGAGAAGCAACCACTGCTCACATGGGTTTCTCACATGTTTCCTAATAGAGTGTGTGTATCACACACATGTATGCAAATGAGCTTCCTCTTTACTAAATAAATGCATACTTTTTGCACCTTGCTCTTTTTTACTTCACAGTATATTTTAGAAGTACATATAGAACTGCCTCATTTATTTTAACAGCTATGTAGTATTTTATTGTACGATATAGCATAATTTCTTTAACAGTCCTTTAGTGAAAGATATTTAAAGTTGCTTCCAATATTGTGTTATTTTAACTGCTACCACAAATATCCTTATATTTATGTCATTTTGAATGTGTATGTATCATAACTCCAGAAGCAGAGATAATGAGTTAAAGGAAATGTGCATTTTTATTTTGATATTGATGAATTGCTCTTCATAGAACTTATACCAGTTAGACCCAAATAGAAGTATATGATTTTTTATCTCCATATTTTCATTAATATATCATGTTATTAAACTTTCTAATCCTTGCCAACCTAAGCAAAAAACAGTAATTCTGTGGTGTTTTTGTTAGCATTTTTTTTTTTTTTGGTCTCTTAAAACATTTTTCTTGGGGCCAGCAAGTGGGTAAGGTACTGGACTTCCACATGGCCTACTATGGTTTGGGTCCAGGACTTGGAGGTTTGAAAATCACACCGGGCACACATGCGTGGGTTCCCAGGATCTCGGGAGAGTGGAGGAGAAGGGATTGCAGGTGGCCATTCCTCCTTGGAGGCAGGGGCGATTTCCCAATTTCCCTCTCATTCTCTCTCTCTGTCTCTCCTGCTGAGTGCATGTGCCCTGTGGCAAAAACCTTAAAAATTTTTTTATTTTAAAAATCGATGATAGGGTATGTGTGCATGCATGTGAGAATGAGAGACAGACAGAGACATGAGCACCCTTCCCAGGGTCTGATCACATCATGATCCCATTCCTCCGGTCCTCTCTACTGTAGATTTTGGGGCACAAACACACATACCCAGCAAGTTTCAGGCTGAACTGGCCTGGATTTGAATGTGGGAACAAGGTTCTTTTTTTTTCTTTTTGATAAGAGATTTTTGCTATAGGGCACATGTGCTTGCTAGAGAGACAAAGAGAGAGAGAGAGAGAGAGGGAAAGTGAGAAATCACCTCCATTGACCTGAGAACTGACCATTCTTATCTTTCACCCACTTTTCTGTTGAGGTGTTGGCCTTGTCCTTATTAATTTCTAGGCACCTTCTAAGCATTAAATTATAATAATTGTCTAAAATATAAATTCATTGTACATTTTCCCAGACCATCTTTTGATTTTGTTAATGGTAAGATTTTAGGGGGATGAGGTAGGGTGGAGGGAGTCTTCTATTTTGTAGAACTCAATGTGCACTCAAGAGAGAGAGACCGAGAGAGAGAGAGAGAGAAAGAGAGAGAGAGAAAGAAAGAAAGAAAGCATCCCCTTCATAGGGGGTGGTCATGCTGCAATCCCTTCTCCATTTCTCCTTTCGAGTTTTTAGGCACATATATACACATATGCCCAGTGTGCTTCTCAAAACATTGGGTCCAGAATTTGAACCACACACTCAACCATGTGGGCCACCCTAACCATCACACCACTGTCTGGCTGAGAAATCACTCCCTAGGGGGAGGGCCCTGCTGCAATCACTCCTCTATTGTACTCCTAGGATCTTGGGAGCACGTGCACAAACACAGGTGCATGCGTGTGCATGTGAACTCAGCATGATTTTCAAGCCACCGAGTCCAGGACTTGAGCCAGTCAGCCATGTGGGAGTCCAGTGATATAGCCACTATGCCATCTGCTGGCCATAAAATCTTTTAAAAAAATAAAGAGAAAAACTTCTCCTGTTTTCTTTCTTATTCTTATATGGTTTGATTCTTATATTTAAATCATTGATTCATCTAAAAGTTAGTTTGGTGTAGGGATTCCAGTATAGTAAACTGGACTACAAAATGAACTAAATGATGACAGAAATTTTCACCTAGTTGATTAACTACATGAGAATCATACCAAATGTTCCATAGGGTTTTTATATGTTATATATACCTCCAGCACCTGGTATGGTACCCAAAACAAAACAAAATCCTTAACCACTTGATAAATTGAATTGAGATTTGTGGGTACAACAGCTTCATTTATAATGTTCTATCTATAATGTTATATTTATAATGAAATGAGGGCCAGTCCATGGCGTGAGGATTAAGGTGGCAGTATCCACATAGCCAACTGCATGATTCAAGTCCCAGACCTGGGACTTGAGAACCACAATGGGCAAGTGTGTGTGCATGCCCAGAATCCCAAAAGAGGAAGAAAGGGAGAAGTAGGGATTGTGGCATGACCTTCCCCCATGAGGGCATTCTTTCTCACTTTCCCTTTTTCTTTCATTGTATCTCCAGTGAACATACATGCCCTCTGGAAAATTTTTAAAAGGTGTGTGTGTTGGGGGGAGATATAATACCACAAATATAATAGGTTTCTCCTGCAGAAAATATAATCATAGAATTTACTTCCAGAGAGTAGAACAATTATTCACTCAACAAACAGTGAGCTTCTTTACAGGCAATCTAGCTGAGGACAGGGAGACAATAAATGTCATGCAGTGGGTCATGCTGCAATCCCTTCTCCATTTCTCCTTTCGAGTTTTTAGGCACATATATACACATATGCCCAGTGTGCTTCTCAAAACATTGGGTCCAGAATTTGAACCACACACTCAACCATGTGGGCCACCCTAACCATCACACCACTGTCTGGCTGAGAAATCACTCCCTAGGGGGAGGGCCCTGCTGCAATCACTCCTCTATTGTACTCCTAGGATCTTGGGAGCACGTGCACAAACACAGGTGCATGCGTGTGCATGTGAACTCAGCATGATTTTCAAGCCACCGAGTCCAGGACTTGAGCCAGTCAGCCATGTGGGAGTCCAGTGATATAGCCACTATGCCATCTGCTGGCCATAAAATCTTTTAAAAAAATAAAGAGAAAAACTTCTCCTGTTTTCTTTCTTATTCTTATATGGTTTGATTCTTATATTTAAATCATTGATTCATCTAAAAGTTAGTTTGGTGTAGGGATTCCAGTATAGTAAACTGGACTACAAAATGAACTAAATGATGACAGAAATTTTCACCTAGTTGATTAACTACATGAGAATCATACCAAATGTTCCGTAGGGTTTTTATATGTTATACCTCCAGCACCTGGTATGGTACCCAAAACAAAACAAAATCCTTAACCACTTGATAAATTGAATTGAGATTTGTGGGTACAACAGCTTCATTTATAATGTTCTATCTATAATGTTATATTTATAATGATATGAGGGCCAGTCCATGGCGTGAGGGTTAAGGTGGCAGTATCCACATAGCCAACTGCATGATTCAAGTCCCAGACCTGGGACTTGAGAACCACAATGGGCAAGTGTGTGTGCATGCCCAGAATCCCAAAAGAAGAAGAAAGGGAGAAGTAGGGATTGTGGCATGACCTTCCCCCATGAGGGCATTCTTTCTCACAACTGCATGATTCAAGTCCCAGACCTGGGACTTGAGAACCACAATGGGCAAGTGTGTGTGCATGCCCAGAATCCCAAAAGAAGAAGAAAGGGAGAAGTAGGGATTGTGGCATGACCCCCATGAGGGCATGCTTTCTCACTTTCCCTTTTTCTTTCATTGTATCTCCAGTGAACATACATGCCCTCTGGAAAATTTTTAAAAGGTGTGTGTTGGGGGGAGATATAATACCACAAATATAATAGGTTTCTCCTGCAGAAAATATAATCATAGAATTTACTTCCAGAGAGTAGAACAATTATTCACTCAACAAACAGTGAGCTTCTTTACAGGCAATCTAGCTGAGGACAGGGAGACAATAAATGTCATGCAGTGTAAGTGCTGCAAGTCAAAATGGAGCAGTGATTGGCAATAATGACTAAGAGGGGGGAACACTAGCCCAGGTGGTGAAGGACATTGACAAATTGCCTCGACTAATTGTGACTTTGTGTAAATAAAGAAATCAAAAGACAGGGGGTTAATCCTTAGGAGATTATTAAGGGAGTTGAAGGGAGAGGATTTGGGGCATAAACCCAAATGCACTTTGAGTGTTCTTCTTTTTCTTTTTTCTTAAGTTTTTTTTTTTTTTTTTTTTTGCCATAGGGTACATGGTTTGCTGGAGAGAAACAGTGAGAAGGAAAGGGAGAAATCACCCTCTATGGGGGACGGTCATGTCACAGTCTCATCTCCACTCTCCTGGGATTTAGGGCACATATCCACATGTACCTGGTGTGAGTTCAAGCCACCAGGTCTGGGACTTGAACCGTTGTTGGTTATGTGGGAGTCTGGAGCCTGAACCACTACATCACCTTCTGGCCCCTTTTCAGTGTTTTTCAAACTGCTAGGTCTGGGACTCAAACTGTGCAGCTGGCCATGTGGGAATCCAGACGCCTTAACCTCCACACCACTGGCTGGCCCCTTAATTACAATTTTAAAAAGTGATTTTGATGTACTCTTTACAAGGGAGCTAGAGCTGAATTTAGACTTAAAAATCTTAAAACTTTTAGAACCTATTTATTTCAGAATAGAACTCGGAGTCCATTATTTGCCATAATACACATGGCCTTTGATTGCTGTGTTTTGTCACTCTGCTGCTTCTTGTCTGCTATGTGGCATTGAAATTTTCAATTCATTGCTAACTAAAGGAAACATTTGTATATTGTTAAAGAATTTAAGTATTTTTTTTCCTTTAGTGTTTTCAGATGGATTTTAAAATTGAACACACTTGGGATGGTTTTCCAGTGAAGCATGAGCCAGTGTCTGTCAGGCTGAATCCAGGTGACAGAGGAGTGATGATGGAAGTTAGTGCTCCATTTTTCAATGATCCTCCAGCCCCACTCGGAGAACCGGGAAAGCCATTCAATAAACTGTGGGATTATGAAGGTAAGTAGAAGTGTTATATATTATTGCAAACATAAATCTTTTTATAATAACCTCTCACAGAACTATTATTTTATCTTTCTGTTAGGAGGTGAGTGCTTCTCAGCCTCTGACATATGCAGTTGCTGATATTTCCTACCAATCTCTCATTCTGACTTTTTCTCCATTACCTATGTGACTTCAACTATATAACCACAACAGTGAAAAATGGCAATTGCAAATCCCCATCTTTAGATCGCTGCCGTCTCTCCTTCCTTTACTTCTAATGTCTATTCTAACAAGAGTTCAGCATTCCTGTTTTGTCTTTGAGTATCTCCAAATTACCACTTTAACCTTATAAACCTTCTTTATGGAAGTTTTGGGGTGTTTTACTTATTATAGAAACACCATCCACCTCGACTGATAGCTGTTTTACTTTATACTGGCAAGTACTGTCACACATTAAATTAAAGCCAAAAGAAATGCCATGAAATTGCACTTTCTCAGGTTCGCTTTGTGATTCCCTTCTAAGCGTACCCTAATTAAGCTACCAGATTGATCTCTCTGAAACGATGCCATTCCCCTGATCATAAGCCGTTACTATTTCTCAGAGAAAGTTCAAATCTTTCCTATATGCTTTTAGGATAGTCATGAATTGGGCCACCATATTCAACCCAAAACTCTTGACTTCTAAATAGTTAATGATCTTACTGTCCATATGTGTCTTCACCACGTACCTTCTCGTTGTATTCTGTCTCTAATGCGCATAGTTTAAAATCTAACTTAGGTCTCACTTCTTCACAGAAGCCTTTGATGCATCTTCTAGTCACACAAATACCTGTTTCCTCTATACCATTTGTATAGCACACATTTTGCCAGTGTTGTCATGTGTTAAACATACATTGTGTTTTATTGATACAGAACTTACCAATTGATACAGAACTTACCAACTGTATATAGTAGTTCTCTAATAGTATAGATGCCAGTGTGACTTACTGTTGGAGATACTACAGCACCAGCTCATCTACTCTTCTCATAAACTTTCCTCCTTCCCTAGTTGCCCAATTAGTTGTCAGTGCTCCATCAGTGGCACTGACAGTATATTAGATCACCAAATCTAGAAATCATGAGGTCTTCCCAAGATATCTTTCTCTTTCACCTTCCAAATTTAGTTTTATCTACTAAGGCCTACCAGTGTCACCTTCTAAATGTTTCTCTATTTCAGTACTTCCTCTTCATCCCCACAGCCCATGATTTAGGTTAAGCCTTCATCACGTTTTACTTAGGTCAGGCCAGAGCTTACTAAAGGTGCCCTAAGTCCTTCCTTTCTCTGATTCTTTACCCAGTTCCAACTCATCTTTCAGTGGAGCTTAGATGAAAGCATATTCCCCAAAAATCCTTCCCTAAACACTTTTTCCCCCCAAACTGAGCATCTTTTTTCTTTTTTTCTGTGGAAAATTATGTATCTTTCCATTTTGGAATTTTAATGAAAAGTTTTCACTGTCTGATTAGAGTGTGAGCTAATCAAGGTATTCCCAGAATCTTATATAGTGTTTCAGACAGAGAATCTATAAAAATGTTTTTAAGGGAATGATAAAAAATAGAAATTAGAAGATATGTAAGTATGTTTATATATTCTAGTCAGTACCATTGCTAATACAGGAAAAACCCCAAATTGGATGATTTATGAAAGGAGTTTGCTCAGCTCATGGTTTGGAGGTCCCGAGGTCCAGGGACCCCCTTGCCCTGACTCCCATGGTGATCTTCTGACTATAGTACTATGTGGCAGAGCAGGAGAGTGTGCTCGGGGTACCGTGTGTCTCTCTCACTCCCCCTCCTTGTAAACCCACCCGGAGTCAATCATGGGGCCCCATCCTAATGACCTGAATCCCAGTCTCTTCCCAAAGCTTGCCTGTTGACACCATAACTAGATCAAGTTTTTGCCCTCTTTATCCCTTTACAATGGCTCAAGGAACATATTCAAACTATACCACTATACACATACACACACACACACACACACACACAGAGATTTATTTTAAAGGACTGGCTCACATATGGAGACTTTCAAGTTCAAAATCTGCAGAGTAGGGCAGTAGGCTGGTGACCCAGGGAAGAGTTGATGTTGCAACTTGAGTCTGTAGGCTGACTGCTGTCGGCAGTCCTCCCTCAGGGGAGGTCCACCTTTTTTTCTGTGAAGAGCTTCATGAACTGATTGGATGAGACCCACTCACATTATGGAGAATAATCTGCTTTTTGATTTAAATATTGATTTCATTTAAAAATTACCTTCTCAGAAACATCTAGAAGAATGTGGAAACATATCCGAGTAACATGGCCTAGTCACATTGACACAAAAAATAATTGTCATGGTAGACATTCTAATTTGTTTAGATGAAAAATTTAGAAAGAGACAGTAAGATTCTCTGAATTGTTGATGGACCCTTATGTATACCTTAGCTATTTTATTACAAAAATAATACATGGAAAATTGGAAAAAACATAAATGTCTACCCGAAAAGGATTAAGTAAATAAATGATAACATTCCAGAAGAAAATACAGTAGTTATTAACTAAAATCAAATACCCATATGCTGGAAAGCAAGTTGTAGAAAAGTATGATTCCATATTTACTTTCTTAAATTCTAAGAGGCTAAAACAGTTGTAGAAACAACAGAAAATCGAACAGGTTTTAGATCAAAGGGAGAGGAAAACTACTTTGATTTTTTTTTCTTTGTTAATGATAGAGCATTTGGGTATGTATTTGAGAGAGAGAAAGAGGGAGAAAGAGACAGAGAGAAAGAGAGATGAACACCTTCACTGGGCCTGGTCACGGCAGTCTCCTTCTTCCAGTCCAACAGATCTTGGTCACTTGCACAAATGCCTGGTGTGTCATAGGCCAGCCAGGCCTAGATTCAAACCACAGCTGCCATCAGGGATATGTCTCTGAGTATTTCATTAAGGCTGTGCCAAGAAGCTGGCTTTATATGCATTTGGGTTTTAATTATTTATAAGAAAGATATATTACTTTCATAATTAAACAGTTTTTTTACCACAAATAAAAACGTTTTATTAAGTAAAAGAGCATATAATGTCCAATTATTTGCCCCCAAAATGCAAATCTCAATGAACTATGATTTCCTTTTTTTTAAAGAGTTATTCTTTTCAATTTTATTTATTCATTCATTTACTTTTCATTTGACCAGACAAAGACACAGAGAGAGTGAAAGAGGGAAAGTGAGAAAGCAAGCCACCAGGTCTGGGACTCGAACCATGGCCAACCATGTGGGAGTATCCAGCGCCTTAACCACCACACCACCTGCTGGTCCCATGAACTGTGATTTTCTAAAAAATATAAATTAATTCAAAGAAAAGTTTAAAATTAATGAAGTTGAATTATACCATAAAAGAAGTGGAGAATGAACATTTTCAATAAAAAAAGATTTTAATAATTAAACAATTTTTAGGGGCCAGCAGGTGGCACGGTGGGTGCTAGACTCTCACATCGCTGACCACAGTTTGAGTCCTGGACCTGGTGGCTTGTTTTCTTGCTTTCCCTATTTTTTTCTCTCTCTAAGGTTCTCTCTGGTGAGCACATGTGCCCTGTACCAAATTAAATAATAATAATATTAAATAAAATTAAATAAATAATTCTTTAAAAATAAGTTAAACAATTTTTAAAATAGCACATGCTCAAAAATTCCAGGAAAATAATAAAAGGTCGCCTATCTGTATTCCACAGATAATCAGTCTTAACATGTTTCCGTGTACATTTTGCAAATATCTAGGCCTAGCATACATACACATTTTAATTTCATGTACATTCATTTGTTGCTCTGTAGCCTGCTTATCAAATAATCATGGATGTCCTCCCATGTCAACAAATATTAAGCTATATATTTGAGTGTAGTGACAGGTAATACAAGAATTCCATAATTTACCCAGTAAGTCTCTTGTAATAGATTTATTTATAGAATAGTAGACAATTCTTGTGAATAGAAAACACTTAGTTAGGTCATTTTCAATTTCTGTGCAATGCTTTGATGAACAGCATCACACTTACTTCTTTTCTCAGTTGTCTAATTATTTCTTTAAGGTAAAGTTTTAGAAGAAGATAACTTACTCAAAGTCTGTATGTGTGATAATGTTAATTTCTTTATAATCGGCACCAGCACTAGGCATTGTTAATCTTTGTAATTTATTATAATCTGATTTGGTAGAAAAATTGATGATTTATTATGTATTTTTTCTTTTGGGTAATGTCTATTTTTCTTTCTCCATTTCCTATTGGGGATAATCCTATAATTAAAAATAATTGGGTTGGGGCCAGCAGATGGCGGGAAGGTTAAGGCAGCTGGATCCCACATGGCTGACTATACTGTAAAAGTCCCAGACCGTGCTGCTTGAGAAAACATCCCAGGTGTGTACGCACGTGCGCCCCAAATCCCGAGGAGAAAGGAGGAGAAGGGATGTGACATGGCTATCCCCCCTGGGGGGGTGCTTTCTCACTTTCTCTCTCTGTCTGTATGTGGTAAGCCCTATAGCAACAATTTAAAATAAGTAAGTAAATAAAATAAAAATTATTAGCATTATATTCTAAAAGAATAAATGAATTATATATTGTTACAGCAAAATTAAATTTACCTACATGTCTTATCTCTGTTTTCAAAAGTTGTGGAAGCGTTTTTCTTGAATGATGTAACTGAGCAGTATTTAGAGGTTGAACTTTGTCCGTAAGTATAAAATATTTTTGCTTAATAATTACTATATACTTTGAATACTATATTTTCTAGTTAAAAATCTTGTTGCTACAGTAAAATATCACTAATCCTGGCTAACTGGAGGAATGCTAATCTGAATTAATCTACATTATATACTTTTATACAACTTATTTTTAAATAGAGTTCGTATATTTAGAATATATAGGACCAACTACGTGGCCTGGTGGTTAAGGCAGCCAGGTCTCACATGGGCAGCTGTGCAGTTTGAATCCTGGCTCTGGTGGCTTGAGAAACACGATAGGTTTGTGTGCATGTCCAAACTCTTGAAAGAAGGGAGAGATGGAGAAGGGATTGCCATATGACCGTTCCCCATACAGGACGCCATCACCCCTCTTCTCCTTCTGTTTCTCTCTCTCTTGTGAGCACGTGTGCACTAGCAAAAGTAATATATTCTAAATATTTTCAAGTATTGCCAATATAATTTTCAATTCACTAATATAGTTGGTTTTTCTAATAAATTTGAAGATTTTTTTGGTAAAATGAAAAATCATTATAAAACAGAAACTCTTTTCGTCATTGTTTATAAATTTCCATTATTATATACTAGCTGTTCAGAAATAAAAAGAGACATATGGATGTAGTGATTTAAACCAGCTTATGAAAATGATTCTTTTGGGGAGTTTTTTTTGATGACTTGGTTAAACTTTAATTTTATGTATTACATAATTAGGTCTTTATATATTCCTGTCTTTATTCATCATTCATTTACTGAGTATATACTATGTTACTTTTGCATTCAGCATCAGGTATAAAAACTAAATCGTAGGCCAGCACGTTGGGTGGTGATTGAGATGCTGGACTCCACATGGCCAACTCTGCAGTTTGAGTTCTGGACTCGGTGGTTTGAAAACCACATTGGCACATGTGTATGCATGCCCTAAATCCTGAGAGGAGAAGAGAGGAGAAAGGATTGCTGTGTGGCCATCTCCTCTTGGGAGATGTGTGTGTAATTTCTCATTTTCCCTCTTTCTCTGGCAAGTGCATATGCCCTATGGCAAAAATCCATTAAAAAAAAAAAAAGCTAAATCACATGGACTTTTCTATATTCATTTAAAATACTAACCTTGGACTCTGTTCAAATTTAACTATTCCCTTGGGAACCCTTACATGGTTGGCAAACTTTTTTCTTGTTGATGTGGAAAAGTAAACTTATGCTGTTATCTAAACTATAGCAAATTTAAAATTCGTGAAGTATTTAATACATGAAATATTTATTTATATTTTCATTATTTACTGTATGTGTCAGTTAAATGGTTCTCCGAGTCTGGCCTCACAGCCTAGTGGTAAGGAGAAACCAGATCCCACGTGCCTGCTGCAGTTTGAATCCCCCTCCTGGTGGCTGGAAAAACAGCTGAGTGCATATGCCTATGTGCCCAAGATCCTGACAGGATGGAGAAGTGGAGCAGAAAGGCTTGTAGCATGACTATACCCCATTGAGATTGCTTTCTCTCTCCCTGTCTCTGTATCTCTCTGCCAAGCACACATGCCTTATTACAATTAAAAAAGAAAAGCTTCTCGGAGGGACCAGCAGTTGGCGTAATGGCTATGTCGCTGGACTCCCATGTAGCCGACCGTGGTTCCAGTCTTGGACCCGTGGCTTAAAAGAGACATATGGATGTAGTGATTTAAACCAGCTTATGAAAATGATTCTTTTGGGGAGTTTTTTTTGATGACTTGGTTAAACTTTAATTTTATGTATTACATAATTAGGTCTTTATATATTCCTGTCTTTATTCATCATTCATTTACTGAGTATATACTATGTTACTTTTGCATTCAGCATCAGGTATAAAAACTAAATCGTAGGCCAGCACGTTGGGTGGTGATTGAGATGCTGGACTCCACATGGCCAACTCTGCAGTTTGAGTTCTGGACTCGGTGGTTTGAAAACCACATTGGCACATGTGTATGCATGCCCTAAATCCTGAGAGGAGAAGAGAGGAGAAAGGATTGCTGTGTGGCCATCTCCTCTTGGGAGATGTGTGTGTAATTTCTCATTTTCCCTCTTTCTCTGGCAAGTGCATATGCCCTATGGCAAAAATCCATTAAAAAAAAAAAAAGCTAAATCACATGGACTTTTCTATATTCATTTAAAATACTAACCTTGGACTCTGTTCAAATTTAACTATTCCCTTGGGAACCCTTACATGGTTGGCAAACTTTTTTCTTGTTGATGTGGAAAAGTAAACTTATGCTGTTATCTAAACTATAGCAAATTTAAAATTCGTGAAGTATTTAATACATGAAATATTTATTTATATTTTCATTATTTACTGTATGTGTCAGTTAAATGGTTCTCCGAGTCTGGCCTCACAGCCTAGTGGTAAGGAGAAACCAGATCCCACGTGCCTGCTGCAGTTTGAATCCCCCTCCTGGTGGCTGGAAAAACAGCTGAGTGCATATGCCTATGTGCCCAAGATCCTGACAGGATGGAGAAGTGGAGCAGAAAGGCTTGTAGCATGACTATACCCCATTGAGATTGCTTTCTCTCTCCCTGTCTCTGTATCTCTCTGCCAAGCACACATGCCTTATTACAATTAAAAAAGAAAAGCTTCTCGGAGGGACCAGCAGTTGGCGTAATGGCTATGTCGCTGGACTCCCATGTAGCCGACCGTGGTTCCAGTCTTGGACCCGTGGCTTAAACTCACACCGGGCGTGTGTGTGAGTGCATGCCCAAGATCCCTAGAGAAGAATGGAGGAGAAGTGATTGTGACATGGCCATCCCCCCCGGGGGGTGATTTCTCACTTTCTGTCTCTCTCTCTCTTTCTGGCAAGTGCACACACATGCCTTATAGCAAAAACCTCTCCAAAATAAAATAAAATAAAATAAAATAAAATAAATAAAAGAAAATCTTCTCAGTACCAAATATCCAGTAGCCTTTGTTCCTTGGTAGGCTAGCCAGAAAGCCACAATGATCTAAATAAAAATTTAGATATTCTTTCATTTTCTCATAGTTAGATATTGCTAACTCTAATGTGGAAAATAGACATAAATTAAAATCTTTAGCCTATTAGCTAGTTTTAGACAGGTTGTTGGGTAGTTTGTTTTTTCTCATTATTCATGTCAGAGTGCATGTATGTGCATGAGAGAGATGACAACCTCCCACAGGGTCTAGTCGTGCCCCAGTCCCCTCCCTCTAGTTCTCTAGCCTGTAAGATCGTGGGTACTCACAGGCATGCCCAGTGGGTTTCAGGCTGACTGGGCTAGGGATTCCAACTGGGGTTGCCATGTGATCGCTGGCTCCTCTTAGAAGCAGATTACCACTCGTGCCACGGAGCCAGCCCTCAACAGTCTATGCTTTGTCTTTTCTGTCTTTCTAACGAGCAAGATCGTTTTCTTAGAGAGATAACTTTCAGTAAAGTTGCTGAATTCAGGCTTGGAAATTGGTCCAGCTTCCCTTAGGGAACTTTAGTTTGGGGAACTGCTTTTATTATAAACTCCAAGAAGCACGATGTCCTTCTGATGCTTTTTCATACTTTCTGTCATGTAGCCAAAGGAAGTATTTTATATAATTTCTTATTTAAAGAATATTAAAATCCACGTAAACATGTGAGGCTTTATGCATTTGATGTTAATTTTCTGGAAAATGGTAATTCCAAAGAAGTCATTTCTTCTTTTTTTTGGAGAGGTTTTTGCTATAGGGTGCGTGTGCTTACCAGAAAGACAGAGAGAGACAGACAGAAAGCCAGAAATCAACCCCTGAGGGGCAGGGTGGATAGCCATGCCATAATCCCTTCTCTTCCATTTTCCTCTTGGGCTCTTGGGCACACACATGCATGTGTGCCTGGTATGAGTTTAAGCTAAGATAAAATTTGTATTATATCTTTTAATTACTTGGAAAATTAGTTACATGCACATGCATTTCAGATATGAAGGCTAGAGAAGAAAATGTTTCTTTCAAATACTCATGAGGAATCTTAATTTTGACAGCCATGGACAACATTTAGTACTTTTGCTCTCTGGAAGAAGAAACGTGTGGAAAGTAAGTAAATTAAAATATGAGATGAAATCTAAGTGCTCAAGTGATTTAAAGTGTAAGTTTAAAGTATAAGTTCCATTTTACCTTTTATGTTCCGTGTGTTGTTTTTGTAGCAAGAACTTCCTTTATCATTCAGCGTTTCCGGAGCGGAGACAAAATGGGAAGGCAAAGCCTATCTTCCTTGGAGTTATTTTCCACCAAACGTGACAAAATTCAATTCATTTGCAATTCATGGATCAAACGATAAAAGAAGTTATGAAGCTCTTTACCCTGTACCTCAGCACGAACTGCAACAAGGACAAAAACCTGATTTGTAAGTAGAAGATCAATGAAGATCTGGTCCAACTGTAAGAGTGTTTGGGAAATTAATTCTTGGTAGGACAACAGTGACATTTTCTTGTTAAAGATGACAGGGCCAACCAGGTGGTGTGGTGGTTAAGTTGGGAGAATCCCACATGGCTGAGTATGTGGTTCGAGTCCTGGTCCTGGTGACTTGAAAAATACGCCAGAAGTGTGTGTGTGTGCATGCCCAAAATCCTGAGAGGAAAATGGACGAGAAGGGAGTGCAGCATGGCCATTCCCGCTTCTTGGTGATTTTTCACTCTCTCCCTCTCATTCTCTGTCGCTCTCCAGTGAGTACCGTGCCTTATAGCAAAAACTTAAAAAAATAAATGACATGGATACAAGTGCCTAGCAGAAGCCTGTATCTCTAATGGCCCTAAGAAAACACTTGATTGACTTTAGATTGACTTAGTTTCTCTTACTTCCGGGCACATATTTTGCCATATTGGTATGAGGAAAGTCTTGTTTAGTTAGTGTTGTAACAGCTGATATAGAAATGTGATTGCAAATTCAGCTTATTTCTTTCAGATCTAAATGACCAGAGGCATTATGGTTCATTGGTGTAAATAAATGGTTAATAAATTATTTTTTCTCCTGGAAGAGATGAGTAGTCTGTCTAGCTCTCTTCTCAGGCCTCATAAAGGTAAAATATCAATGGTGTTTCTAGGCAACATTGCTTATGATAAAAATTGCCTCTAATTGATAATAATTATACCTGGATTGAGAACAATTTATTTTTCTAAATATCTTTTTATTGTGGGACACATGTATTCATGAGAGAGAGAGAGATAGAAAGAGATAGAAAACACTTCCAATGGGGCATAGTCATCCAACAATCCTTTTCCTCTATTTTTTCATCAAGTCTGTGTTTAGCGCACACATGTGCACATGCCCAGCATGTTTTTTAAGCCGCTGGCGCTGAGATTCAAACCCTGATCAGCCATGTGTGATCCAGCAACTCCCTATGCATACCATTTAACTGCTACACTAGGGGGCTGGCCCTGATGGAGTGTAATTTTAAATACACTTTAAATATATGATGGGGCCAGCATGGCTTTGGAATTCCTCCTTTACAGTCCTTGTTGCCTGTGGGGACCATGGAAGCTATGCCTGTGGAGGTATTACAAGAGATACTGCCTCTTATGGGCAGCAGGCATTTAAGCCAAGATACCTCATACATGTTACACAGTCTCATTTCCTTGCACTAGAAGCTGTCACCTAGGGAGAATATAGCCCCTGGCCGACCTCAGGGATTGTAAATGCTTCATTGACTGTAAAGACAGATCCCTGAGGGAGGAAAGCCAGATGCTGTCATGGGGCAAACCATGATTCCTGCTTTTTATTTCTGAGAGTACTCAGTGGCCCAGGTAGTCTGGTGAGTGTGAGTGTTCAGAATAGCCTAACAGGGATGTCCTATACTTTCTGTCATCTAACCAAATGAAGTATTTTATATCATTTTTTATTTAAAGAAGGATAATAATTGCAACATGGTAGACTGACATTTAAGCCTTTTTACACTTGTGGTTGTGCTTCACTGTCCTCCATTGGCCTTCTCCTTCCTGTCCTGCTCTTACTTCCTTATACTTTGCCTCAGTCTCTTCTCTGCATATTTCTTTATGCTGCCTAACATACTTTTTCTTTTCTCTTTCTCCCCAGTCCAGACCTTTGCTGCCTTATTTCTCTCTTCCTCTTATCTGTCACTGATCTTTATTTAACCTCTTGCTCTGGGATTGACAGTTCTGACCTAAAACTGGTTCATTGTGGCCACGTAGGCAAAATGGGACAAGAATTTAGATGCAGTGGATTCAGGGACCTCATACCAGGATGGCATGTGTCTCTGGCTCTTGGTTAGCTGATATATTTCTATATTCAGGCTTCCCATTTATACATTGTTAGAGGCTTCCCAAGGTAGAAGTACGATTATACAGTGGCCAGGTCAGAGTGATTTCTTACAGAGCAGAATTCCATTGCAGCATGTTAGCTAAGCCTTTCTCTCTGAATTAAGTCACAAGAAAAAGCCACATAATAGTTTAATGGTTTTTCTAGAAAGGAAAGAACTAGGATTTACACTCTTACTTAACCATTTTTGCTTTGGCAAAGAAGGGAAGTAAAAAGCCTACCCTTTAATTTATGAAAGTAAAATTTTAAAAACAATCGCCTGTATAACTGATATAAATTATATCAATATTTGAATATAAAAATGTACACAAGAGTATAATATGATTTGTTTAAAGCTAGATGGAGTGAGTCATGTTTTGAGGGTTGATTTTTATTTTTCCCTTCAACTGTGTATTGAAGAATTGAAAGGCAGTGCTTTGAAATGTGGGTGAATGTTTTCAAAGCTGAGTGTTTGATAGCTAGAGTGAGAAAATCATACATGTAGAATACATCTTACCTTTGGTAGTTCTTAAAATAGAATGTTGTCCTATCACAGATGTGACAAAATAAATAGCCCTTCAGAACAACTATTTCACAAATGCATAATTCATTTCAATTCCCACCTTCTTTTTTTCTTTGCTTTTAGCCATCGTCTAGAATATTTCAAACCTTTCAATTTTAACACACTGCTTGGAGAAGAATGGAAACAACCAGAATCAGACCTATGGCTAACAGAGAAATCTGAAATATAAGAGTATAGTATATAATTATATCAATCTTACTTTGTATATAACATTTATGGTAAACCAGTAAGAAGAATCGATCTGTTTCAAGACATCATGAACACATTTCAACAACAAATACTTTCATAGAGGTCACCAAAACTATGATACGTCTGTGACAAATTGTACATAATTAACAAGAAAATAGAAAATTTGTAGATGATTTTATCTATGAAGTTAACATGTTCCCCAGAATCACTTAGTCCAAGAGCCATGCTGTCATTGGGTTCTACCTTCCATCATCCAAATATCTGACTCTGTCAAAGTCATTATTTCTCTTCCTGTTTCCCTAAACCTCACCCAGCCTGAGACTGAAATGGCTTATTTGCACATTTTAAAACTCCATGTAATATATAGTAATTCCTTACTAGGAATCTTTTTTCCATTTCTTAAAATTAATAGGAAATAGTGACCTATTTCAGTTGAACAAGAAATCCACATCTATTAAGACATCATTGGGGACCAGCAGATAGTGTGGTGGTTGGGGTGCTGGACTCCCACATTCTGGCTATGGTTTGAGTCCTAGACCCGGAGGCTTGATTTGTTTAAAGCTAGATGGAGTGAGTCATGTTTTGAGGGTTGATTTTTATTTTTCCCTTCAACTGTGTATTGAAGAATTGAAAGGCAGTGCTTTGAAATGTGGGTGAATGTTTTCAAAGCTGAGTGTTTGATAGCTAGAGTGAGAAAATCATACATGTAGAATACATCTTACCTTTGGTAGTTCTTAAAATAGAATGTTGTCCTATCACAGATGTGACAAAATAAATAGCCCTTCAGAACAACTATTTCACAAATGCATAATTCATTTCAATTCCCACCTTCTTTTTTTCTTTGCTTTTAGCCATCGTCTAGAATATTTCAAACCTTTCAATTTTAACACACTGCTTGGAGAAGAATGGAAACAACCAGAATCAGACCTATGGCTAACAGAGAAATATGAAGTATGAGTACAATATATATAATTATATCAATCTTATTTTGTATATAACATTTATGGTAAGAAGAATCAATCAATCTGTTTCAAGACACCATGAGCACATTTCAACAACAAATATTTTCATAGAGGTCACCGAAAATAATGTTTGTGGCAAATTATACATGATTGACAAGAAAATAGAAAATTTGTAGATGATTTTATTTATGAAGTTAACATGTTCCTCAGAATCACTTAGTCCAAGAGCCATGCTGTCATTGGGTTCTACCTTCCATCATCCAAATATCTGACTCTGTCAAAGTCATTATTTCTCTTCCTGTTTCCCTAAACCTCACCCAGCCTGAGACTGAAACGGCTTATTTGCACATTTTTAAACTCCGTGTAATAAACAGTAATTCCTTACTAGGAACCTTTTTCCATTTCTTAAAATTAATAGGAAATAGTGACCTATTTCAGTTGAATAAGATATCCACATCTGCTAAGACATCATTAAAATCCATGAGTTATTTAACGAGCTGTTTTTATCTGTCTTGTGGCTATTTTTATTCTGAAAAAAAAAAAAAGGAACGAAGTACTTCTGAAATCAGGCAGAAGGCTTAGATTTCATTTACAAATAAATGACATTTTCTTAATGCTCTTAAACAAAAATGTCAAAATATCTTTTTTTTTCCTTAAAAGAATTGATTTGTTTATTTCTTTGTGAGCAAGAGAGACCAACAGAGAGACAGCACCCCTAAGGGGTCTGGATGCCACATTCCGCAGCCAGCCCCAGACCCAGATCGTGGGCACTTGCGTGCCTGGTGCACTCGGGAAGTTCTCTGGATGCAAACCCTGAACCCTCTCATGTGGTTTAGTCTCGTGGAGAGTTGCATTTCATTGCTGTACTACCTTTGGCCTCAGAATGTCTTTCTTTTGTAAGCATCCAACATTCCTGGTAGAGAATGTTCAAATTTTGTGATAAAATGTTTCAGAGTTTGAAAGTATCTGGTAGATTATCTATGAACATTTCTACCAAATCTGGCCCTTCTCCAAAGTTATTAATTAGAAGATTGGTAGTCTTGATTAAGATCAAGTTTTATTACATGTAGAAATGTCTATTTACACAAAATGTACTTTCTCCTCTTCTTTTTGACCAACAGAAATTAAATTTTTAGAGGCTGTGATCAAAAACTGCATTTTTCTAGCTGCCTTTGCACATAGAAATGACTATAAAACAGTCTGGGTCAATGAGATATAAAGTATACAGTGTTGGGTGAGTTTCAGAAAGATGGGACTCTCAGATTCCATAAACTTTTTATCCTTTGACCTTCTGCTTTTCTTATTTCATGAACTGCAGAATTGATAATGAGGTCGCATACTATATTGTGACAATGAGGAGACATCCCAGGGTAGCTCAGTAGACAGATAAAGGAGCCAGGATTCCCAAGAGTAGTAGAGTAATGTAATTGGATTGTGTGCTTATATGTATATGTATTTTTAAGTGATCACATATGTGGACCCACAAGAGAAAGAGAGAGAGGAATTCTCAACAGAGTCTCATCACTCCATAGTTTTGGTTTTTGAGTTCCTTGGGATCCTGGGTACCCACATACATATCTGGAGCACTATTAGCTCAAGTACTGGAACCGGCAGTTGACGGTGTGGCTTCCTCCCTTGCAGAACACTTTTCTTAGCACTTCACACAGTGGCTGGGCTATATATTCTTTTTGATGTAAGGAAAAACTGTGTGGTGGTTAAAGTGCTGGACTCCCACATGGCTGGCCATGGTTTGAGTCCTGGATCTGGCAGCTTGTTTTCTCACTCGCCTTTTCTCTGTCAGTCAAATTGGAGAATAATAATAATAAATAAAATTAAATAAATCTTAAGAAAAGGAAAAACTGCCTAATTTATTTATACCACTTTTTAAAAATGTTTCTATCATAAACAACCAAATTCATTTCCTAATTAATTCATTATTCTTTTAGTTGGATGAAAAATGTAAGCTGTGTTCCTCCAAAGGTCAGAAACAAGGCAAGAATGTCTGCTCTACTTCCATTCAACATGGTATTAGAAGTTCTAGCCGGTGTAAGGAGAAATAAATAGAAGTAAATGGTATTACAAAGAAAGAATTAGAATTATTTTTAAGTATTTGATTTTACATTTTATTTGTTTATAGTTTGTTAAGAATCTAAAGGCATATACAGCAAATTTCTAGAATTAAAAATGAACTTAACAAAGTGGGATACAAAATCAATACATAAAAGCAAATCAACTATATTTCAATATATTATAGATAAATAATTTGAAACTAAAATTTAAAACTCAAAGCCACTTATAATAGCATAAAAACATGAAATAACCGGGACTAAATTTAACCAAAATGTGCAAAAAAAATCTCAGAACTGATTAAATTAGACTCATTATTATTACAATTTCCCCAAATTGATCTATCGACTCAATATAATCCCAGTTAAAGTCCTAAAAGACATTTTTAGCTAGAAATGGATGAGCTAATTTATTTATTTATTTATTTTTGTGATTGGAATGCAAAAGATCTGAAGTAGCCAAAACATATTTGAAAAAGAGCAAATTTAGAAGACTTATACTACCTGACTTCAAGCTTTATTAAGCTCTAGTGATGAAGACAGTATAACATTGGAATAAATTTTGACAACTGTATCAATGGAACAGAATAGGGAGACCAGAAACAGACTGACACATATTTAGCCAACTGAATTTTGACAAAGATGCTAATGCCTTTTTTTAAAAATTTGCTAAAAGGTATATGCTCTCACCAGGCAGAGAGACAGAGATAAAGAGAAAGGAAGAGGGAGAATGCATACCTCAATGGGGTATGGCCATACCACAATCCCTTCTCCATTTCTCCGTCCTGTCAGGATTTGGGGCATGCATGCACACTCATTCTGTGTGTTTTTCAAGCCATGGGGTCCAGGACAAACTGGGAAGTTGGCCATGTGGGATCCAGCTCCCTTAGCTACTAAGCAACAGGGCTATCTTTCAAAAGAAAAGATTCTTTCAGCAAATGGTATGAAAATAAATTTAAAAAATGATTCTTGACCCATACTTAACATCCTACAGAAGAATTAACCTAAATGTGACTGATGAAATTGTAATGATAAAAAAATCTAACAGAGAAATTACCAAGCTATTTTTTTAAGAAAGACATAAAAACCACTCATTGGTGGATAAATTGGACTTTATCAAAATTAAAAGCTTATGCTCTTCAAAAGCTCCCATTAAGAAAATGAAAAGGTAGTCCACATATTGGTAGAAAATATTCCAGAATTCATGTATCCGACAAAGAACTTTTACACAGAATATATAAAGAACTCGCATAAAGAAGCAATGAAATGGCTAGCTGGTGGCATTGTGGTTAGGCTGTTGGATCCCATATGATAGCACAGTTTGAGTCCCAGACCCAAGCAACTTGAAAAATACACTGGGTTCACGTGTGTGCATATTCCAAACCCTGAGAGGAGAAGGAATTGTGGTGTGGCCATTCCTCCCTTGGGTGCTTTCTCATCCCCCCACCCTTCTCTCTGTTGCTCACCAGTGAGCACAAGCTCCCTATAGCCAAAATATATATATAAATAAAAATTAAAATTAAAGAAACAATAAAAACAGATATATCAGTTACAAAGCCAAAAGACTTGAAGAGACACTTCACAGAGAAGAATACACAAAAATCTATTAAATATATAGAAATGCTCTCAAGCTCACTAATCATCAAGGAAGTGCAAATTAAAACCACAAGATAACGCGAAATGACTTAAATGACAAAAGACACAATGGCTAAGTGGCTAAATTTTTAAAAAGCATTAATGAGGATGTGGAGTAATTTGAACTCTCATATGATTGTGAGTAGGAATATAAAATGGTACAACTACTTTGGAAGACTGTTCAGCAATTTCTAATTCTTTTTTTTTTTTTTTTTTTTGAGAGGTAGGATATGTGCACTCACCAGAAAGACGGAGAGAGACAGAGAGATAGAAAGCAAGAAATCACCCCCCAGGGGGGATGGCCACGGTGCAATCTTTTCTCCATTCTCCTCTCGGGATCTTGGGCACGCACGTACACGTGTCCGGCTTGAGTTTAAGCCACTGGTCTGGGACTCGAACCACAGTCGACTACATGGGAGTTCAGTGACATAGCCATTTCGCTAACTGCTGGTCCCTGGCAATTTCTAATTCTGTCATACCCACCTATGAAGCAGGTTAACTGTATATTTGTTACCAACTTGTTTGAGTCTGGTGAGACTAAACACCCATGCATACAAGCCACACAAAGCAGGTTTATTACTTACAGATAGGCAGCAAGGGACCACAGAAGCCTAGGATTCATTATTAAGCTGCTCTCCCAAGACTCAGGGAACACCTGGATGGGTGGAGTTTCATCTGCATGTGCCCCCCTTACATTGCAGCTGCAGGATCACAGAAAAGCTGTCTGCCCTGAGTATTAGACTATGGGGTAACAAGACACATTGGCTAGAGTGCTTGAAGGACTCCTGTATCTAGGAGGGACAAGAACAGAGCCCACACTGTTCCAGCCAGTCCCTCCTTATCTTAGGATGTTCCATTTCTAGCACGTTTGAGTTGTTTTTGAGAACTACAAGCAAGAGAGGAAGAGAGAGCTTTGTTAAGGGCACTTGGTGAATACTCTGCACTACCTTGTGACTCAGCAGTTTCAATCCTCGACATACACTCAAGAAAAATGAATGTCCATAGCAGCTTTATTCATAATAGCACAAAACTGCAAGCAATCAAATTCCTATCCACAGGAAAAGGAAAAAACGAATTGCAATATAGTCAGATATTGTACACTAATTTAAAAAAAGAATTATTGATACATGCAACAACTGAGATGGATCTCAAAAACATTATGTTGAGCCAAATAACCCAGACATAATATAGTATACAGTTATTTTTATATTAAGGTCAATTATAGGCAAAAGTGGGGCATGGTGATAGATATGAGCAGTAGCTGCCTTGATAAGGACAAGGGATTCAAAATGCCTGGAAAAGGGAATTTCCTGGGGTGACTAAAATACTTTATATTTTGGTTTGTGATTTTACTATATATTAGCTATGCCTTAATGAAATACTGTTGAAAAATAAGCTGTAAATTAAATGGAGTTCATTTACAAGTTTGCATTGAGTTTGTGTTTTTCCACTGAACAATAATTCAGGCTAGTTAAAGGTAGTTTCTCTGCTCTCCGTTTATTACGTATGTTCTTGATGATAAAAGAAAGCAGGTATAAGACAAATACTGAGTTTTGCAAAAGGCACTGTTAAGTATCTTTAAAATTTTTTTTTTTTTTTTTTTATTGCAGAGAGGTTTTTGCTATAGGGCGCATGTGCTTGCTGGAGAGGAAGAGAGAAACAGGGAGACAGAAAGTGAGAAATCATCTCCCAGGGGGGATGGCCATGCTGCACTCCCTTCTCCTCCATTCTCCTCTTGAGATTTTGGGCATGCACGCACACGTGCCCTGTGTGAGTTTTAAGTCACTGGATCTGGGACTCAAACCACAGTCAACTACATGGGAGTCCAGCAACATAGCCTTTATGCCAACTGCTGATCCTGGCACTATAAGTATTTTCTTAGCTACATACATGGTGGCAGTGTTAGGCATCTTAGATAAATTTAGATATTATTTTCAAAATTGAAAATAGCAACTAACTGATTTGATATGGTAATGGCCTGCCAGTGTTGGCTAGGAAGGGCGTATTTAAAATACTCTATGATGACTTATATGATGACTCTATGATGACCTGAAATAAATGAATATGAAACTGTCAAAAGAAGAAAAAAGATCTATTTTGTGGATATTGATCTTAGAAGTAAATCCATCACTCTGTATCACAGGTTCAGATTTAAATCATAACAGATACAATCACAACTGTATTAAATACCAAATTTGAATGCTGTGGTTTGCGAGTTTTCTAATACCTGATGTGTATTTTTTTTTTTTTTTCAGTTAGTGCGTTATAGGGTGTGTGTGCTTGCGAGTTAGAGATGAGGGGGGAAGTGAGAAATCACCCCCACCCCCAGGGGTGACCGCCATGCTACAGTCCTTTCTCTGTTCTTCTCTTGGGATTTTGGGCATGCACGCACACGTGCCCTGTGTGAGTTTTAAGTCATGCACACAAACCTGGCGTGATTTTTCAAGCTGCCAGGTCCGGGACTCAAACCACATAGTTGGCCATGTGGGATCCAGCTCCCTTAACCTCCATGCTACCTGCTGGCCCTCTTATGTGTATCTTTTTGTACTTTAATAGTTTTTTTAAATTTTTGCTTGTTTTTAGCATTTCTTTGCTTTTGCTAACAAATATTTTCCTTCCAATGTCAAGCAAGCAGAAACTTGCTATATAAACATTTTATTTTGAAAGGAGTATGCGGTTCAACCACAGAATTTGGGCAAGTTTGTCCATTAGTTAACAAATAATCCACTCTATTAGTATTTGAGAGTGAGTGTTTATAATAGCTGTTTCAAATTTGTTTTTCTACTTCAGGATCATGAAAGAAGAATCATTCATTCCTTTGTTTAAAACATGCATGAATGCATTTCCTTGCCGTGTTTTGAATTGTTCACTACAGTATCAAGCAAATTCTCTCTTCTCACCATCTAGGTGGATTACACAATGCATGTATTTATCCAGGTGCTTTCGCAGGTTTTTCCCAACTCCAGCAAAGTGTAAGTCTCAGTCCAGATGGAAATAGGCTTTTTATTTTAAACTCCAAACTGTCATTTTTTTACATTAAAAAAGCTTTTGCCACAAAAGAAATAGTCTTTCTTTCCTCTTCCTTCTCCTCACTTCTCCTCTCCCTTTGCTTCCTTTTTTAAATGTTAGGCTTTTGAGTACAGAAGATAATATTATTAATCTAACATTTAAAAAGAGAAAAGGTAATACATGGATAAAGCAATTTCAGTAAATATTCAGCACTTTTTTTTTTTTTTGAGAGGTCTTAGCCATAGGGCACGTGCGCTCGCCAGACAGAGAGTGACAGAGAGTCAGGGAGGAATCACCCCCCAGGGAGGATGGCCACACCACAATCCCTTCTCCTCCTTTCTCCTCTTGGGATCTTGGACATGCATGCACACGTGCCCAGTGTGACTTTTAAGCCACCGGGTCCAGGACTCGAACCGCGATCGACTACATGGGTGTACGGCAACCTAGCCGTTATGCTAACTGCTGGTCCCAATACTCAGCACTTTTACTCATGCCTCAAAGCCCAAGGATTGTCTCTTCATTCCGATGTAAGTTCCCATCATATTTTACACATTGCTTTATTAGAGCACTCATCTCACTGTGCATTAAAAATCGTGGCTGGCCTACCTCCCATCCTTTCCATCTAATTTTTTATTCCAACAACCAATTCCACACAGTGAACTGACTGGGAGTTGCCTCAGCTATGCCATGCATTTCGTTTTCCTGCCCCTAGGACTTCCCGGCGATCTCTACTGTGTTAAAGGCCTGCAAGAACCCACACATGACTTACCGTGAGTGAGTGAGGAAGCTAACACTCTCAGGGGTGACTCTTGACCAAAAAAGGATGGGTGTCCCTGAATAAATACTTCTCTCTTCCATCTCTCAGCTTGACAAATCTGAGGTCCCTTCCACACATCTTTTTGGAGGGTCTCTTAAAGGGATCACACTCCAGTTGTCCTCAGTAGTGGGCAACTAAAAATACACCTTTGCATTTCTTTCCTTCAGTTCTCTTATTTCCTGTTTGCTTTTCCCAGTCCCTCACTCCTTTTTAGAACTACATAACCAAGTTCAGCCTTTACAGGAGCCACTGACCCAGGTCTGCTTAATGGGAAGCCTAGGCTAAGGCAATTATTTACCTGAAGTGTGCACTTGTTACCTGAAAGCAGTCCATCTGGATGGGGATCTAGGAATTTGAAATGTGTCACTCATAGGGCACTTGGTGATAAGGACCTCATTAGGACCAAAGAACGGTTACCAAAGAACAGGAATCTCTACTGCCAATGGGTATGTTTCCGGAATTTCAGAGTCCCGTGTAGTTGCTAATTAAAAGAGGTGATATGAATTTAATTATTGTAATGAGCAGCATTAGACTAGAGGGGTAATCAGATCCCTTAACCTTAGATATTCATTGCTAATGAATAGCCCAAATTATACATAAGGGTGATATGCTAATATAATAGATACCTGGCCAACTTGACATAAAACCAGAGGAAAAAATTGAGCAGAAGTCTTTTTTTTTTTTTTTAATCTTGCTCTTGGAGTAAATTATTTTGATTTGTCACCTTTTTTGTATTTTTAAACCAGTTTTCAGACTCAGAGCCCATTCATTGAAAGAGAAACTAGTTCCCTTGATAAAATAGCCATGTCACTCCAAGAATATCTGTTACAGGAGCTATTATAACCTTTTCCACTAACACTTTCACATTAAGTCTTTATTTATTTATTTTTTTGGAGAGGTTTTTGCTATAGGGTGCGTGCGCTCACCAGAAAGAAAGAAACAGAGAGACACAAAGTGAGAAATCACCCCATGGTGGGATGGCCACGTCGCAATTCCTTCTCCTCCATTCTCCTCTCTGGATCTTGGACATGAACATATACGCGCTTGGTGTTTTTTTGTTTGTTTGTTTTGTTTGTTTGTTTTTAAGATTATTTAATTATTTATTTATTTATTCATTCATTTATTTTAATTTGGCCAGAGAGAGGCACAGAAAGCAAGAGAAAGGGCAAGTGAGAAAGCAAGCCACCAGGTCTGGGATTCAAACCGTGGTTGGCCATGTGGGAGTGCCCAGTGCCTTAACCACCACACCACCTGCTGGTCTCCGCGCTTGGTGTGTTTAAGCCACCAGGTCCGGGACTCGAACCACGGTCAGCTACATGGGAGTTCAGTGACATAGCCATTACGCTAACTGCTGGTCCCTGCATTAAGTTTTTGTATGGAGGTTAGACACTCCCCTGAACACTATGTGACCTCTGATCTGGAACCAGTGTGGCTCTCAATGCTGCTAGGAGTGGGCTGCATTGAATGTCTCATGTCCCACCTCATGCTCTCTTAGGCCACTCTCAGTACCCTCCCCCCCCTTTTTTTTGATAGCACGGTTGTCCCACATGTCTCTTGCTTTTTGTTTGGGTGCTTCTCTGACAGCTCAGCTACATGGAATACCTGTGGAAATCTTGAGGGAATTCATATCTTTGGCCAATAGAGACAGGGGTCAGTAGACGATTACTCCCCTCTTCTACCCTTGGGCAGACAGTTCTGTGGGGTGTTCCATACGGAACCCCCAGTGGGGCTGAGCCTCAGTTGCTGACAGCAGTGACCAGCTTAAACATATAACCTTAGATTGGTTTACGCTGTTTTTCTAAGATCCACAGTCACGTACCTTAGAAACAGATTCCAAAATTAATGAACTGTGCATAGTCTTTTTTTTTCCCCCAGGTTCTTCTGTTTTCATTTTGAGTGTATGGGAGGCAACCAATGATACTTTTAAGTTGAAGAGGAATATACATATATATATATACACACACACACATAATCAATCTCCTAATTAAATCTCTATATAGTATATTTTTGTCAATAATTATTCTTGAGCTCTACCTACTTCCTGATAATTTATTGTTCTAATTCTGCTCTGTAAGAGCAAAGCTTATAAGTTGACTGCTGTGACCATTTATCATTAGCAAAAATTAATTTCTTGTGTCAGCAATAGTAGAACCCTAGAGCTAGGATAACACATGTATGAGGACTGTGGGAAACTAGAATTCGTGAATCTATGAAGAGTGAAGTGTGTCTGTACAAATTTCACTGAATGATTTCATGATCAAGAGCTAGTAAGCAAGATGTTCTTTCCCATATAATGGCATCTATGGATCAATTTTATGTCTGATATTTATAGATCTAACAAGTAATTTAAAGAAGAAATATAAAATATTGTTGAATGACATTTCACTTTACCTTTTTGTTTTTTAGAGTGCAATAAAGTTATATAAATTTACATCATTGGCTATTGAGGAAGCTTTGGGTGTTTTCCTGTTAATTTTAAAATTTTGCGCTCTTGAAAAGTTCAGAGAGAACGAAAGGTTCAGTAAAAACTCATTTTCTTCTAGCAGCCTAGGACCTAGAATATCTGTTAAGTCGTATTTCTGACTCAATAGTACACCAAAAACCCATGTTTGTAATAATGCCCTAAAGCACCGTAGTACCAAGAATACAGAATACAGCTTTTGAAGAGACAGCTTTGCTGAAATAGGAAACTCAACGCCAGGTCGAAGCCTGAACATTCTGAAAAGTAAAAATTGTGCTAAATACAAATGAATATTACTCATTAAGTTTTTTTTTTTTTTTTTAAATCCTGGGGAGGTGGGAATGAATTATCCCAGGTAATATACTTTGGCATAAACAGTAGAAGCACCAACTGTCCTGTGTTCTCACAGTAGTTCTGACTTTTCATCTAACTGCCTGACCCTGTGGAAGTCACCTCATTAAAATATCAAATGCTTCTTGAATACTTAGTATGTTTCAGGAACCATATTAATAATTTGACATTTAATTCTGACCGCAACTTCAAAGAGAGTCAGATATTTGTGGAATGCTTATTTTTGAAGTTTAGGAAAGGAAGACTTACAGACATTAAGTGTCTTGCCCAGGTTCATAGAGCTAGTTAAGTAGTAGATTTGACCTTAGGGAGTTTGATTTTTAAGAGAAGGCCCTTGTCTACTCTGCTACTGCCTGAGTCTTGATTACTCATCTTCAAAGTAAGGCTGTTGAATCAAGATCTCATCCTCTCTGATTCTATAAATGAAAACAATAGGGAAGAAGAAGTGGTTGATAAGCTCTTCACTTTTATGTAGTACACTCATAAAGATGAGTATTCAAGTCACTCCTTATTAATAAGCCACTTGCTGAGGGAGACACATTTTCTTCCAGGCCCTTCTGAAGTACCATTTATTGCCCCAGTATCACTTGTGAGAATTATCAGGCAGTAGGTATTCTTTGGTGGTGAACTAGAGGCTAATCCAAAAGCAACTGTCTTGGGATTTACCGTGCTTACAGAATGAATCATGGTGCGATAGACTGTGAGAGGGGAAGAAAACCGAGACTTCGTCTATACTAAATGCTTTCACTAATTTGGTTGCTTTCAAAGATCAAAAGCCTAAAGATAAAAGTTAGGCTGTGTGTGGTGGCCTGTACTTGCAATCCCAGCTATATGGGAGGCTGAGGTAGGAGGATTTTAAATACAAGACCAGGCTAGGCAATATAACAAGACCCTCTCTCTTAGAAAAAAAAAACAAAAAGAAAGAAAGACAAGCTTCAGAGGACATGGGGACTTTTGTAACCAAGACTTTACATTCTCTAATAACTCACAATAACTGTAGCAATTTTATCGTTTATCTTTTTTTTTTTTTTTTTTTTTTGGAGAGATTTTCACTGTAGGGCGCGTGCGCTCGCCAGACAGACAGAGAGAGACATAGAGACAGAAAGCGAGAAATCACCCCCCAGGGGGGATGGTCACGCCGCAATCCCTTCTCCTCCATTCTCCTCTCAGGATCTTGGGCACGCACGCACACGCGCCCGGCGTGAGTTTTAAGCCACCGGGTCCGGGACACGAACCGCGGTCGACTACGTGGGAGTCCAGCGACCTAGCCATTACGCTAACTGCTGGTTCCCTTTATCGTTTATCTTTAGGTATCAGACACTGATTAATTAATTTAGCAGTAACTTATTCTGAATGATCTCCTAATAGTCTATTTACGCAGATAATCTATAGGTTGTGAATGAATCTGCTTTCCTGTCCTGAATATTTTACTTTTTACAACATAACAAGGCATCCTTTATTTTTGAGAGGACTATTTCTTCAAAACTAGTGAAATAAGGTGATTATTTTACTTTATTTATTATTATTATTACTTATTATTATTTTCCAGTTTGATCAGAGAGAGAGAATGAGAAAGCAAGCCACCAGGTCCAGAACGTGAACTGCATTTGGCATGTGGGAGTCCAGCGCCTTTACCCATCAGGCCATCTGCAGCCCCCTATTTATTTTTAGAGGTTTTTTTTTTCTTTGTTTGTTTTTGCCTTAGGGCCTGTGTGCTCACCAGAGTGAGAGAGACAGAATGGTGAGAGAGAAAGTGAAAAACTACCCCCCAAGGGAGATGGCCACACTGCAGTCCCTTCTCCTCCATTCTCATTTCAGGATGTTGGGTGTGCACATGCAATGCACGCACACACACCCGGTGTGTGTTTCAAGCCTGTGGGTCCAGGACTCAAACCTCCGTCGGCCATGTGGGAGTTCAGTCACATAACCACTACACCATCTGCTGGCACAAAAATAAGGTGTTTTTTTTTTTTTTGGAGAGGTTTTTGCTATAGGGCACGTGCACTTGCCAGAAAGACAGAGAGACAGACACATAAGATGAGAAACCCCACCCCCCCCGGGGGGGCTGGCCATGCCGCAATCACTTCTCCTCCATTCTCCTCTCGGGATCTTGGGCGCGCACACACATGCGCCCGGCAGGAGTTTAAGCCACCAGGCCTGGGACTCGAACCACGGTCGGCTACATGGGAGTTAAGCGACATAGTCATTATGCTAACTATTGGTCCCAAAATAAGGTGATTTTTTACATGTTTCTTTTCAAACTATAGGCTACAAATCCATTAATGATTAGGTTGATTGGGTTACAGAATTTACGTAGTCATTTGTAACTAACAAGTAAGTAGAATTAGAAACATCACAGTGCATCACACTGTACTAACTGCAACCCTATTCTAAGAATTTCGTTCTTTGGATAGGGTAAAAAGGATTAAAATTCATAATTTTAGACTGCATATTGCAAACTAGCTTTAAACACTTTGGTTGGTCACAGTATTATCTTTTAGGTAACTAGTTCACATCCAAAAGAGTGTCAATAATTAGTAATTTGAGATTTGGAAGGGTAGCTAACATCTAAGCATGTCTGCAATATATCTTAAAAATTAAGGAGGAAAGTAATCAGTTTAATTTTAATTGGGAAGAAAACAGATGATAGGTGAATAGTAGATGGATAAATAGATATGACTTGCACAAAGAAATACTGAAATTTTAAGTCTATTTATCAGAAGTGGTTCATTTTCTTTTCTTCAGTTGTTGGAGGGCCCTATTTATTTTTAGAGGTTTTTTTTTTCTTTGTTTGTTTTTGCCTTAGGGCCTGTGTGCTCACCAGAGTGAGAGAGACAGAATGGTGAGAGAGAAAGTGAAAAACTACCCCCCAAGGGAGATGGCCACACTGCAGTCCCTTCTCCTCCATTCTCATTTCAGGATGTTGGGTGTGCACATGCAATGCACGCACACACACCCGGTGTGTGTTTCAAGCCTGTGGGTCCAGGACTCAAACCTCCGTCGGCCATGTGGGAGTTCAGTCACATAACCACTACACCATCTGCTGGCACAAAAATAAGGTGTTTTTTTTTTTTTTGGAGAGGTTTTTGCTATAGGGCACGTGCACTTGCCAGAAAGACAGAGAGACAGAGACATAAAAAGTGAGAAATCACCCCCCCCGGGGGGGCTGGCCATGCCGCAATCACTTCTCCTCCATTCTCCTCTCGGGATCTTGGGCGCGCACACACATGCGCCCGGCAGGAGTTTAAGCCACCAGGCCTGGGACTCGAACCACGGTCGGCTACATGGGAGTTAAGCGACATAGTCATTATGCTAACTATTGGTCCCAAAATAAGGTGATTTTTTACATGTTTCTTTTCAAACTATAGGCTACAAATCCATTAATGATTAGGTTGATTGGGTTACAGAATTTACGTAGTCATTTGTAACTAACAAGTAAGTAGAATTAGAAACATCACAGTGCATCACACTGTACTAACTGCAACCCTATTCTAAGAATTTCGTTCTTTGGATAGGGTAAAAAGGATTAAAATTCATAATTTTAGACTGCATATTGCAAACTAGCTTTAAACACTTTGGTTGGTCACAGTATTATCTTTTAGGTAACTAGTTCACATCCAAAAGAGTGTCAATAATTAGTAATTTGAGATTTGGAAGGGTAGCTAACATCTAAGCATGTCTGCAATATATCTTAAAAATTAAGGAGGAAAGTAATCAGTTTAATTTTAATTGGGAAGAAAACAGATGATAGGTGAATAGTAGATGGATAAATAGATATGACTTGCACAAAGAAATACTGAAATTTTAAGTCTATTTATCAGAAGTGGTTCATTTTCTTTTCTTCAGTTGTTGGAGGGTGTGTACACTTGCTAAAGAGAGACAGAGAGAGGAGAGGGAGAAAGTACCTCCCATGGGATCTGGTCACACCACAATCTCTTCTCCATTCCTTCCTCTTTCAGAATTTTGGGCATGAAACACATATACCTGGAGTGTTTTTCAAGCCACTGGGTCCAGAACTTGAACAGTATGGTTGGCCATATGGGATCTAGCTCCCTTAACCACTGGGCCTTGGGCTGGCCCTTGCCTTTTCATTTTCTTAAACGTGTCTTTTAAAGAGTAGAGTTTTTTTTTTTTAAGAGTAGATGTTTTGTAATTTCCACAATACATTATACTATTGGAATACATTTTTCTCTTCTACTTATGTTATTTTAATTTTAAAATTGACTAAATCAATTATATTTTATAAAACTTTAAAAATAGGGAACATAAGGGTTTTTTTCAATATATATAAGCATAATATATTTATCATTTCTAGAACTCTTCCTTTCTTTGAGATCCAAGTTCCTTTTCATCTGGTTTTATTTTATTCTTCCACAAGAACTTTTAAAATATACTTTAATATAGGATAGGTTTTCTGGTAGAAATTATCTCAGATTACCTTTTCTTATTGAGAAGTTATTTTATTCCAGCTTTTGATAAGAGTTCTGCCACATGGAATTCTAGGTTAACTTTTTCCCCCCAAGCATTGTAAAGATTTCATTTTATTGCCTGACTTGTGTAAATTCTGATGATATATGCTGTATTATTATCTTTATCCTTTGTAATGTTACTTTTAAATTTTTAATTTATTTTTATTTTTTATTTATATATTCAGATCTTTCCATTTCTGCCATAGAGTACAGATATTTGGTATAAATTGAAGAGGGATATACAGTGTTTATCTTTCCAAGTCTGGCTCTCTTTGCTCAACATTCTACCTTTTTTTTTTTAAGACGTATTTTATTAAACTTCATTTAGTATTTATTTATTTTTAATTTGACTCAAGAGGGACAGAGAGAGAGAGAGAGAGAGAGAGAGAGAGAGGAAGTAAGCCACCAGGTACGGGACTCGAACCGTGGTCAGTCACATGGGAGCCCAGTGCCCTTAACCACCACACCACCTGCCAGCCCCTGAATTCGTCTACTTTGAATCAAATGATAGGGCCTCATTGTTTCTTATGGCTGGGCACTTTTCCATAATATATATGACTCACCGTTTTTCAACCCATTCATTAGTTTTTGGACACTTAGGTTAGTTCCATGTTTTAGCAATTGTGAATAATACTGCAATAAACTTGAATATGCAAGTGTCTTTTCGATGGAGTGTTTTCCTATCCTTTGGGTAAATACCAAGAAGTGGAATTACTGGATCATATGATAATTATATATGTATAATTATATATGTAGGTTTTTGTATACAGATTTCCATTCCCACCAACAGTGTAGGAGGGTTCCTTTTCATCACAGCCTTGCCAGCACTTGTCATTCTTTATTTTTTTGATCCTAGCCATTCTAACTTATGTTAAGTGGTATCTCATTGTGGTTTTAATTTGTATTTCCCTTATGATAAGATGATAAGAGACTTTAAACATTTTTTCATATGCCTTTTGGCCATTTATAAGTCTTCCTTAGAGAGTTGTCATGTAATTTTAATTCAGAAAACTCTTCAAATCCACCCTCCTCCTGCAAATTGACCACTAGACTCAAAATGCTTTTGAGCCTAGTCTTACCTACTTTCTACACACACACACACACACACACACACACACAAATACATACAAATGGAGGTGTTGGTTGGTTGGTTGAATTCTGGGTTTCCTGGAAACTTGTGTTTGGCCCTAGGAGACAAGAGTCAAGATAATCAGAACTATACACCTAGCCTAACTATACCTTGGTTAATGAGGAGAAAAGTTCCCACATTTTTCTTTTCAGTTTCTCCTCAAAGAGCAGACAAATCTAAATTAGTGTCCCAGTAGGGTCAATGACCCAAACATGAGTGAACAAAGGAATGAGAGCCTTTTCCTTAGAACATGGTTCCCTCATCTCACCCAAGCTTCAAGGCTCTGATGCCAGAAAAATCTCTTTCTGAAAATTTCATAAAACTTTTGTCTGTGTATGCCTTTCCCATTACATTTTACCATTTTTGTACTTTACTTTATCCATTTGGTTACCCACCCAATTAAATTGTGATCTCCTAATTTGGCTTTCCCCCACTGCAGTGTAAGCTGGATGTTTTGTACCTAGCAGGCCTTAGAAATAATCTCAAATAAACAAAAATAATTTAATTAGTGAAGATCTGTTTTCAATTTGAGTATAGAAAACAGTATGAATGGCACACGAAGGGTTGCTTGTAGGAGTTGCTGAAAATGCTTTCTCTAGACTCACGCACATACTGAGAAGAGTTTCTCTTTATTAAGATTATTTTAAATGAAAAAACAACCTCAAAAGAAGTAAACATTGCTTACATTGACTGTAAGCGGCCCTCTCAGGGTTCAGCTATGCGATGGTCTTTTCCCTGTGTTCTGTGTATTTGCCACACCAATCTGTCACCATTATCAATAAGTAAACATGACCAAGGACTGTAAGTATAATTAGTCATAAACTTCCTAGTAAATAATGAAATGTAATGCCTTAACTTTGATAAACAATGTCAAAGTATAAATAAGGAGTACAAAGTTTTTTTGTTTCAAGCTTCTAAAAGTGAAGGCAATCCTAATCTTAAGTTTTATTGCTATATACTATGAAGCCCTTGCAGGCCACTCTTTACTAAAGAGGTATTTAATCCATTTTTATTATCTTTCAATCCTGTAGGGAAGTGACTATTTGTTAGAGTAGGTAATATTGGATCGTCAGGAAAGTCACAACCCATTTTTGCATGGAAAAACTTAGAAAAATACTTCAGATTTTTCTGATGACCCAATAGTTCTTTCTGTCCAATGAAAATTCTACTTGAATATTTTTTTCTTTTTTACCATGCATATAATAAAGTGGATGCAGTAAACTTCTACAAGGCATTATAGAAAAAAAAATATTGGTTATACTGGTAAATATGTCTAATAATTAGTAATGAATAAGTTTCTGATGAATAAAAAACTTTTATTGATAGAATTACATTTAAATGATTGCTGAGTTGGAATAATCTTTTTTAGGAGTATCTGTGGAAACTTCTAAGAGAATTTTATTTCAGGCCCAGCTATGGTAGTGCGTGGTGGTTGATGATGTTACTTAGAAGACTGAGATCACTTGGAAGACCCGAGTTCAGTTCTCTGACTGTGTTAAACCCAGGCACCACAGTATCTTGTGTCTGTGGTCCCATCTGTGTAGGAAGCTAAGCAGAAAGATCAGAGACAGATATAGTCTTTAAGTTAATAAACAGGAATTTGATTTCAAAAGATGATAAAGAAAGCTGCATGCAAGCGGTCCTTAAGTTAGTGAAGAGTTAGAAGAACAATTCCTCCTGGGACATATTGATTGGCATGGGTGAAGCCGAGACGTTGGATACTCTGTTTAAAAAAAAAAAAATCTATATTGTTGTCTGGTTTGTCTAGTCAAAGCTAGAGTATATCTATTACTTCTGATTTTATATAAAACAATATGTAGACTCAAAAAAGAAAAAGCAAGTATGTGATGTTCAAAGAAATACATCTTACTTATAGGCCTAAAGTATTTTAAAACTGTTTTGTGTTTTCTGTGGTCTTGAGAGTCCTTCAGAAATATCTTTCATATTAGAAGTGATCAATTAATAATTATAAATTGCTTTAGAAGTGAGAGTGAGTGGGCATTGTGACTCAGATACAGTATGCAGATTGTGACACCTACTTCTTTCTCCCTCCTTAATTACAAAGAAAAAAGTTTCAAATCCAGAAGAGATATTTAATTTTGCATGTATTCTATCCAAGTATGAAAATATACCTCTGTTATCTAAATATTTTTCTACAGATTTTTTTTTTTTTACCATATTACAACTTCACTTTAATCCAGACTTAAATGGGGACTGAACAATTGATTGAGTGCTTTGGGATGACTTTTTAAATTATCTAGGCTTATGTCATATAAAATATAGCCTGCAACAATTCTAGAAATACATGATAGCTTCTAATCTTCAGAGATTAAAAGTTTGTAATGGTCATTTTATCTTCCTAATTTTATTCTTTAACAGATGCTTTCTTTTTAGCTACTCACCAATTTTTTTTTTTTTTCTTTTAGAGAGACTTTTGGTATAGGGCCTGAGCACTTACTGGGGAAACAGTGAGACAGAAAGCAAGGAATCACCCCTCTGGGGTGGATAGCCATGCTGCAGTCCCTTCTCCTCCATTCACCTCTCGGGATTTTGGACACATACACACGCATCCAGCATGAGTTTCAAGCCACCAGGTCCAGAACTCAAACTGAAATGAACTATGTGGGAGTCCATTGTCTCTACCACTATGCCACCTGATGGCCCACACCAACTTCTTTTAAATTTTGTTTTTTAAGGTTCCATGCAATAATCTTGAGCATTTCAGCTAAGATTTTCTAAGAAAATTTAAAAAACTATGACATAAGTATTAATATTAGCTATAATTGTTTATTTGCCACCCAAAGACTTAAAGGCAGCCTTGAAAATCGTTTATGAAAGTCACCATGCCAAGGCTGGGTGTGGTAGTCTGTGCCTGTGGTCTCAGTTACTCTGGAGGCTGAGGTGGGAGGATTGTGAGTTTGAGGCTAGCTTGGGCAAGAGAGTAAATTCCTGTTTCTAAAAATTAAAAAAAAAGTTAAAAATATGAAAGACATAAAAATCACCGTGCTTTTTTACAAATATAAGCTATGATGTAGAAATATTTGCACCTGAGAGCACTCTTAGATTTATTTTACCAACACTTAGCAAATAAATGTTAGCATAATATACACAAGATAATATGCTACAAAATGCTTAGCATATAACAAGTAACCTGTAAATAATGGTATTTCATCTCTATTGAGCATTTGCCAATTACATATGTGCATTTTCTCATTTAATTCCTTAAAGTAGCCTTATAACGTGAGTAGTATCATAACTCCTATTTTGTAGATGAGGAAACTGAGGCTCCAAGAAGTTCTGGAACTTGGCCAAGCTCCCAGGGCTGACAAACAATAGCTGATCTTGCAGCTGTACCACAGTGTTCATTCTCATGACTATTACTGTCTAATGTCTTCCATTCTTCCTCGATTGTCATCAAAATGTAATGAATATCAGTGCTGGGGGTGATGTGTGCTGTTTATCTGAAACTTAATTCTCAGAAAATGCTCTTATTCATTGTGTGAGAGAGTTTTAAGTACCAAAGTCTCTAGTTTAAGCACAACCACATTGTAACACGTATGAGGGACCCACAGGCTTCAGTGGCATATTCTGTAGGGACACGTGATTGTGAAGTAGCTGAAATGAGCAGTCCCAGGCTAGGTTCTGCACAGGTGCCAGCAATCCCACTGGGCTGCCAGGTTCCATCCCCATCCTGGCTCTTGCTGGCACCATATGGTAACGGTCGTCTGTGTCGATTTAATTATCTGAGCCTTTAGGGTCTTGTGGATGCTGGGACATCTAAACAGCAGCAACAGTTCCAGTAATCTCCCAGTTACCTGGCACCCTTTCCTTGGCCTGGTCCAAGGAGAGTGACCACAAGAATACTGGGGACATGGAGACTGCCTCCTACCTCTGTGTTACCAGATGGAGCTGCTCTGTTATCCCATTTTGTCTGCCTTATTCTCTACATGAGTAAGATCACCCCATTTTCTCAGTCCTCTCCTCACCCTTCTGTAGCAGCAGATGAAAACTTGATCTGCTCCCTTTTGAGAGGAAATGGTGGCTAGGAAGTAGAAAGAAACCAACAAACCATCTTACTAAAATTCACTTTGGGCATTGAGGATGTGAATACCAGTTTTTCTATCTTAAAAACTGAGAAACAAAAAGTGTATTTTAACAAAAAATCTTGAGTTTGAAATAATCCTGATACCCATGAAACTTATATGTTTCTCTTTATAGTCTTAACGTATTTTAAAACATGGACAGTATTTCATTTATTTATTTTTAATTTTTGCTGTAGAGTACATGTGTTGGCTAGAGATAGAGACAGAGGAAGGGTGAGTGAGAAATCACCCCCTAAGGGGGGTGATCACACTGTGCCCCCTTTTCTCCCATTCTCCTCTCAGAATTTTCGCACACACGCACCATTGGCAAGTGTTTTAAAGCCACCAGGTCCAGGACTTGAACCCAGCTATGGGCCAGGTGGGGATCCAGTTGCCTTAACTTCCACATCATCTGCTGGCCCTAGCTTTTTATTTACTTCACTATTACACATGGTTAATCGGCTCACCGGCATGGGTCTTGCCGTCTTGAAGAATGTTCTTTTCATTTCCGTGTAACCCATATTTAACTTCTAAAACCCACACTCGCAGTGAGGCAAACAGAAAGTGTTAGGGCATGGGAACCAGCAGTTAGTGTAATGGCTATGTCGCTGGATTCCCACGTAGTCGACCGCGGTTCGCGTCCCAGACCCGGTGGCTTAGAACTCACGCCGGGCGCGTGTGCATGTGTGCCCAGGATCCCGAGAGGAGAATGGAGGAGAAGGGATTGCAGCGTGACCATCCCACCTGGGGGGTGATTTCTCGCTTTCTGTTTCTATGTCTCTCTCTGTCTGTCTGGCGAGCGCACGTGCCCTATAGCAAAAACCTCTCAAAAAAAAAAAAAAGTGTTAGGGCAGTGAAACCTCATCATTAGAGATGAGCAGGGGACTGTCAAGAGAGCAGGGAAAGCACAACGGTACTGCGTCAGGCGTGTTACTTTTCATTAGTGTCTTCGAAGCAGCTCTAGCTGATTCTGCCACCTTTACACTTTGCCTTTTCCCTCCCTCCAGCTGACCTCTGCCACAGGTCATAAAATATTTCACTGCCTATTATTGTGAAAGTATTTTAACTGACATTTCCAGTGAATAGGTCACTTTTTGTGGTCCTCAATTGTACTTCTTAAAACATCACACAACAGCTACATACCTATAGTTAAGAAAACAATAGAATTCTGAATAGTTACTGACGATGTGTTTCAGATAAATAATTATGTATACCAACACAAATCCCCCCCAATTTAATTTGAGAAGATAAACAGCTTTGCACATGTAGCTAAAATCTTTGTAAAAGCATGTAAATGCACATGTTAAGTAACTGACAGTTATCCCAGTTGAACACTGCCAATTTGCAAAAATTATTTTTTATAATTATTACATACTTACAGTTTAGCCTTGAATGTTGGACCCTCACCATCAGTATTTTGTGAAATGTTATTTAGAAAAATTTGATGATGGTGGGTTTTTCTTTTTTCCTTTTTTTTTTTTTTTTTTGGACATTGTTTCTTACTGCTTTTTGCCACTAGATGGAAGAAGCAGGTTAACAAAATGATATTTTTGGTGCTTCATTCAACTCTGCCCAGAAACAACCACAAAACTGTGTTTAAAATAATGACAGTCTCAGCACTTTTACTCATCTATTTTTATCACAGTATTTCTTTTCATATAAATACTGGATCTAAGAACTTCATTTTTTAAAATACAGATTACTTTTTATTATTTTGAAGTACGGGATATTTCAGAAGTGGCCAAAAAAAGAAAACAATTGCCCGATGGAAGAGGAGAGGTAAGAATTATATAAAGGTATTTCAAACAGGTATGCCTCAAAGTAGTTCTTGGCATGCTTTATCGCTGAAGGAGGCGCACACCCACATAAACACAAATCCCATTTATTCCATTTTTCTTTGTGCCACAAATGCTTCCTGAGCAACTGGGATACTGAAAATACTCAAGGAGGTTCCCTGAAACACACAAGAGATGGCTTGGGTATACCATCTGTTGATGAGAATTTTACATTGTATAAACGAGCTAAGCAAGAGATATGCCAAAGGAATGCATGTGTAGTTTTAGAATAAGGTAGAAATGGATAAATACCAGAAATACAAGTAGGATATTTTGGACATACATGGTGGGTGGGTGGGTGAGGGGTTGCAAGTATCTCTTACATCTGAGAAATCAGAAATTTAAATGGATCTTTGAAGTAGGGGTGCCCGGAATCTACAATGTACACACACACACACACACACACACACACACACAAATGTGTATATTTATTGTCAGAGGGTGCCTATGTTCACCAGAGAGAAAAAGAGAGAGACAGAGAGAGAGAACACACTGTGAGGTGTGGTCATGCCACCATCTTTTTCCTCCATTTCTTTGTCCTGTCAGAATTTTGCTCATACACACACACACACACACACACACACACACACAGAATGTTTCTCAAGTCACTAGGTCCAGGATTCAAACTGAGGTTTGAATTTGGGTCTGGCTCCCTATGCATGATGCTTAACACTGTGCTACAGGGTCATCCCTGAGACAATGTACATTTAAAAATTTTATTATTCATTATTATTATTATTTTAATTTGATCATAGAGAGACAGAAAGAAAGGGAAAGTGAGAAAGCAAACCAAGTGCGGGACTTGAACTATGTTAAGCCATGCGGGTGTCCAGTGCCTTAACCAACATGCCACCTGCTGGCCTCTGAGACAATATATATACACACACACACATATATATATATATACACACACACATACACATATATAGATATATATACACACACACATATATGTATGTTTTAAAGACAGAGATGCTATTTTCTTTCATTTAATTGATTTATGGTTATTCTTCAATTTGACCAGAGAGAGAAAGAGAAAGCAAGAGAGAGAGAGAGAGAGAGAGAGAAAGGGAGAATTGAGAAAGCAAGCTGTCAGGTCCAGGACTCGAACTTCCTTAACCATCATCACACCACCTGCTGGCCCCAGGACAATGTTATTTATTTATTTTTTGAGAGATTTTTAGTATAGGGTATGTGCACTTGCCAGAAAGACAGAGAGAGATAGACAGAAAGTGAGAAATCACCCTCCAGGGGGGATGGTTACACCACAATCCCTTCTCCATTCTCCTCTTGGGATCCTGGGCATGCATGCACATGTGCCCGGCGTGAGTTTAAGCCACCAGGTGTAGGATCTGAACCATCGTTGACCACATGGGAGTCCAGCGACATAGCCATTATGCCAACTGCTGATTCCAGGGCAATGTATTTTTAAAAGCAATTTAAAAATTTACTTAGGGGGACATTGCAATTTTATTATTATTATTATTTTAAGCAGATGATACCAGAATATCTTCATAAGCTAAAGCACCATGTAGAGGATGAAGGAGGGCATTCTGGAAAAGTGAAGTTTCAGCTTGGAAATAGAAGCTACCGCAAGATGAAATAACCTAGAAATGGGAATTCTAGTATCCATCTCATGCCAGTGCTCTAGGATTCCTGTACGCACGGGTCTGCAAATTGGTGGAAAGATTTCAAAGAGGAATTATAAGTTCTGACTTACAAAGGCAGCTTCCCACAGCTTCTATTCTCCGTTATTCCTCTTACGCATGTTGAGCAGGAGACTAAGGTGGTAAACAGTGTCATTTGAGTGCAAGGAACCAATATTTAACCTTTAAGACAACACACAGTACCACCTTCTTACCTAGTAGTCTATGCATATGAATGATCACAGAATTCTATTCCAGCTGCTGAAGGCAATGAGCTTGAACCCAGATATTATGAGTGGCTATAAAATTATCCAGCTTTTAAATCCAACCACAGAATTTGATTTTATGACCTCCTGTGGTACCATAGCTACAGGTTAACTAAAGGTTATAAAGTAATATTTCCTTTTTATAGTTCTGAATTCACTGCCTTGCAATTTCAGAGATCACCTTGTTCTATAGTGGGAAAGCTTTATAGTATTATAATTTTGTATAACTCAATGAGTATCTTGTAACTTCCTTCTCCAAATTCAAATTTTGTATTATCCCTGTGTTTTTTATTTATATCTAACTCTTGAAAGAGAGGAAAGCACCCTTACATAGGAAACAGTCATGCTGTAATCCCATCTCCTCCATTTCTCCCTCCTCTCAGGATTTTGGGCATGTATTCATATGTGCCCAGCATGGTTTTCAAGCCACCAGGTCCAGAACCCGAAGGGCACAGCCAGCCCTGTGGGATCCAGCTGCCTTAAGCACCATGTCACTAGCTGGCTACCTACTATATTCTATGCCTTGTCTACAAGCAAGGTATAATTAAAATTTAAATATTCTTCTATATCTTAATGGGTAAAATTGCTAGGTATTAAATTCTATTTAAGCCTCTAGTGCTGACTGGCTTTCTCCGGTCACAGCCTCTGGCGTCATTTGAAATAAAAAAAAAAAATTCTATTTAAATTTGATGTATGTGTGTTACTAAGTTAACTAAAAAGAAAAATATATTTATGCTTTTATATATACATCATTTCAAATTCAGCTTATAAGTAATCTCACCTTTTCAGATTATAAACAGATGAATTCAGATTCTAAACAACCTCACTTTTTCATTCTATAGAGCAACTTTGTATCAATATACCTTTGTGTATATGTATGTGTATGTATATCTATTTTCCTGAACTCAAACAATAATCCTAATGATTTTAGTATACCTATAAAATTATATCAGCCATGTTTAGATTTAATTAAAGTTAATCATTTTATTTCACTGATCCTTTAGATACTTTATAAAACATAAATTAATTCCTCTACAAAGAGAATGACACTAGTTTTATTTTATGAATTTCCTGACCATCTGCAATTAAAATCTTTTTAAAAATTCCATAACTGAGTAAACGTTGATGTGAGAAAAAACAGAACTTCATATTCATGAGAAGGATAAAAAATGGCTACAGAAGTCTACATGAATTATTGACTTTCTTATAGAGCTATGTATACCTATGTTAAGTGTAGAATAGAGGCAATTATTTGACAAGGCGATGCAAAAATTTGAAACTGTTGTTGAAAAAATTATAGAGGGGGAAGTTTTTAGTCTCATTACCCAATACGTTTTTACATTGAGTCTATTAGAAGACCCAATATAATTGTACAACTCTTGCAAACTCTTCACCCTTACAGAGGCAGGTGTAAATTTAGAAATGAAATGCTCCAATTCTGATACATCTTAAATCTAACTTTAACACATTGTGGTTTCCCATTATTATCATTTGAAAATCATTGGTGATAGTTCTAGAAAGAGTTTTAAGATAGAATTTTATCCAAAAAGCTTATGTAGCCAAAAAAAAAACAACCCCTAAAAAAACAAAAACAAAAACAAAAAACCCTCATGTTTATTACAAGTGTTATCTGGTCTTTTATTGACTTATAAAAGTTGATTTCTTCCAGGTTAGAGTAACTTAATCTTGCTTCTTGGTATAGTTTGAATACGTCCCCCCCAAATCCATGTGTTGAGCCATCATAATAGGATTAAGAGGAAACATAAACCTTCATGGTGTGGAAAAGTAGGGCCTTTGGGAATAAGTTATTTGGATGGGGCCCCTGTAATTGACTCTTTATGGGTTTATAAGGAGAGAGAATGAGACCAGGAGCCCAGACCACATTCCCCTGCCCTCTGTTGTGTAGTGATGCGGTCAGAGGACCCCATCAGAGGTTGTCGCTAGAACTTGGGGCTCCAAATGTGAGATGAGAAATCTCTTTTCTCCTAAATTACCCAGACTCAGGTGTTTTGTTAATGGTGGAATGGGCTAGAATACCTCCTTGTTACTACAGATGGCATAATATTTTTCTTTGGAAACATAACAAAAAAAAATAAAGAAAACCCAAAACAAAAATAAATTAATCAGGTTCAATTTTATTCTATCTAGCTGACATTAAATGTTAATTTCACTAATTTAAAAGAAAGTAAATTTTAAGCAAATGAGATTTTGATAAACAGTAAGCTATTTTAGAAAGGGGCCAATCAGTGGACATTAAGATGCCTAAAAACATTTGCATATTATCTTTCTAGACTAAGTGGATTTTATAGAATAGGAACCTTATACAAGAAATTTCATAACAGAACATTTGCATACTAGAATTAAAACATAAAACATGGGGGTCAAGGGAGTTGGATCCTGTATGGCACTGTCCAAATCCCAGACCCAGCTGCTTGAAAAACATGACAACCTTGTGTCCATGGGTGCCCCAGATACTGACAGGATGGAGCAATAGAGGAGAAGAAATTGTAGCATGACCATGCCCCATTAGAAGAGCGATTTCTCCCTCTCTCTCTCTCTCTTTCTCTGTCTCTCTCTTTCCCATGGTGACACATGCTCCTTCTGGAAAATTAAAAAAAAAATTAAGAATGTGTTACATGTCCACACATATTCATTTTATTCTACTGTACAAGTGTTCTTGTTAGTATTTGATATTGATAAGCTTTATAACAAAACAATTGAAAATTTCTACTAAACTTATTTGACACTTTGACTTTTTACTAAAGGTGATATTTTTAATGAAAAACGCAAGTTGCCAGAGGAATACTTCTGATGATGTTGGGAGATTAGAAAGAACATAATGTATGTATTAAGAAAGGAAAAAAAAAGTATTCAACATAATGTACCTAAGAAATTATTCTCTTTTTCTAAGCAAAAGTAGCTTTCAGATAGATGCCATTTGAGAGGATTTAGGAGCAAAAGAACAATCACACCACTGAATATAAGGAGTTTTCAACTTTAGGGAATGTAAATTTCTTGTGCTTTCATGATGGGATAGTTTTCTAAATGGCTGTTTAAACCTATAGCATTCAATGCTTACAATAATTTATTCTTAGCTCTAAATTTTGCTTTCTTCTCTTCAGTCAGAATCACTTTGGTTAATTTTCTTTACATAATGAGAAATGAATAATTGAGAAGGCATGAGTATATCTAGCACTAGGAGATTCAAGAAGTGTTATGCTGAAGAGAGGGAATAAAGCCTTCCATTGAATTGAGTTCAATTCTATTCTTTAAGATCCTTTTCTCTCACAGACATTGCATAAGAACCATTTGAAATAAAGACTGTAACTTTGAAAAGAAAAGCTTACCAGTGTAGAAAGGGGAAACTGGGATAGAAAAATACACTTTGAATAAGACTTCAAATTTCTTAGACTATTTTCGTTCTTCCACACATCCTCCAGAGTGATTTTTCTCAAACACAAGCCCCACTGGTAAATTCCCTGTTTAAAGCCCTCAGCGCCCTGTGGCTTTGGCATGAAGTCTGATGTCAGGTGATGATCTGCTTTCCTTCAACCAGCATCCTTCCTCTCACCTCCCCCTCCCCAGGTGCCTTCAGCTCCCTTTAATCTGAGCCCCCTTCAGCTTTCACCTGACTCTGGTGCTATTTCATGCTATTTCCTCCGTTTGTAATACCTTTGTTTCCTTTCCATTTCCGCTCCTACATACCCTGTGAATGCTGGGCTGGCCCTCTCCTCTCTTCCACTTCTCTCCAGAGCTAGAGGCACACAGCCCAGACCTCCGTGAAGGCACTGGTCACACCGTTTTCTCACATGTCGTTTACAGCTGTATGTTTTCCAATAGATTGTGAGTCACTTGCATGTAAGGAACATGTCTCTTCGTAATTTCAACATTTAGGTTACACTATAAATGTTTATTTTATTCCTTGATCGGCACGCACTAAGCACTGAATGTATACCTAGGTAAGAACAACGTTCTAATACACTCTGGGGGAATACACAGAAGTCAGCAGCTGGCATGGAATGTGGACAATATGCTGACTCGATGATAAGCTGTTCTTTTCAGCTGTCAAAAAGTTTGAAATTAAAGTAGGCAAAAATAAATATCAATGTGGAAAATGGGCATACAAATGGCAGCATCTGTGTAGTACGTACCTAACCAAAATGGATTTGGAGTCAAGAGTCACTGGGAAAAGCATTCAGGCTGCAGGTGACTATTTCAAGGACTGCCCATTGGGCTAATTCAATTCCTGCTATGATACACACACACACACACACACACACACACACACATTTTAATTTTGCTTTAGGGTGTGTGTCCATGCAAAAGGATTGGGGAGTGGTGGTGAGAAATCACTCTCCTCACCCAGGAGGGTGTTCACATTACAATTCTTTCTCCATTCTCCTCTTGTGATTCTGGGAACCCATACATGCTTTGCATATTTTTTCAAGCCTTTGGGTCCAGGACTTGATCCACCCATGTGGGACATAGCCACTTTAACCTTTGCCACTTGCTTGCCTGGCTGGATTATTTATTTATTTATTTATTTTTTGCCATAGGGCACGTGTGCTTGGCAGAGAGAAACAGAGAGAGACAGTGAGAGGGAAAGTGAGAAATCACCCCCCAGGGGGATGGCCATACAGCAATCCCTTCTCTTTTGTTCTCTTCCTGAGATTTTGGGAACCCATGTACATGTGCCAGCATGATTTTCTTTTTCTTCCTTTTTTTTTAAAAAGATTTTTGCTAGGGAACCAGCAGTTAGTGTAATGGCTATGTCACTGACTCCCACGTAGTCAACCGCGGTTCGTGTCCTGGACCCGGTGGCTTACAACTCACGCCGGGCGCGTGTGCGTGCGTGCCCAAGATCCCGAGAGGAGAATGGAGGAGAAGGGATTGCGGCGTGACCATCCCCCCTGGGGGGTGATTTCTCGCTTTCTGTCTCTATGTCTCTCTCTGTCTGTCTGGCGAGCGCACGCGCCCTACAGTGAAAATCTCTCCAAAAAAAAAAAAAAAAAAGATTTTTGCTATAGGACATGTGTGCTCGCCAGAGACACAGAGACAGAAAGACAGTGAGAAATCATTCCCCAAGGGGGATGGCCACACCACAATCCTTGCTTCTCCATTCTCCCCTCAGGATCATGGGCACGCATGCACACACATCCAGAGTGAGTTTTAAGCCACCAAGTCCAGGACTCCAACGTGGTTGACAATGTGGGAGTCCAGCAATGTAACCATTATGCCATCTGTTGGTCCTGCCCATAATAATTTTCAAACTATGAGATCCAAGACTCAAAGGAGTAGGAATCCAATACCTCAACCACTAAGCCACCTGGAGCCCCTTGTCCAAGATTTTAAGATTAGTTTTACCCAGCAACCAATGACAAAACAGCTGTGTAATTGTTAGAGCATCTGCTGGTACTGCCGCCAATCAAAATTCAGCAGTTCCTGCAAGGTGCTGAGTGTGAACAAGCTGTCTGTGAAAACAGCTTACATAGTTTTCACTTCATATAAAGTCCTTAACCTGCTATTATTCTTTGGGCACACCAGAGGCCACCGTGACCTTTGCATGTTGTCCTGATTGTAATCCCAATTTTTACTTCCAAATAACACCTTTCATATTTTAGATTGGTCTTTACCTTTTATTTAACTTTGAAATCCAAGGTTACATTCAACATTCCTATTTTCCTTTCTTTTGCAGTTGAAGTGTCAAGAGACATTAGCTGACTACTCCAACTCGTATTTATCTCCATGTTTCTATTATTTTTCTGTGCTATCCAATCACGTTCTTAATGCTTTGTTGAGATGTGCATTACCTTACACATGTGCATTTTCTTCTAATTATTAAGTTACATTCCTTCAGGGCAGAGATACCATCTTTACTTCTTTGAGTTTTTTTTTTTTTTTTTGGTAGGACATGGTGAAAAGCTGCACACTCAGTCTGTCCTCAGAAATTATTGTGGAATGGATAAAAACAAATTCATGTTGTTGAACATTGTATATACTGCATAACAATGCACTTACATATTAAGTCACAAAAAGTAATTCCTTGAAATATTTTCCATACAAATTTTGCTACAGCTGAAAACATTTTACTGCGATTAATAGAATGCTTTAAAATGTAATGGAGTGTTTATTGCCTTGGGGATATTAGTACAAAATGTTATTTGAGCTTAATTTGATTAAGACCAGGGGAACAAGAAACACATTGCTTTACTTACAGCGTAATATTTGCTCTTCTGTCTCACTTCGATAGTTGGAATGTAGAATTACCACAGTATGGGCAGTGTACCCATAATACACAAGCCTGTGACTCTCACACTCAAGCCTGGCACTTCAGGTTTGCTGATGGATGTGAAAGCTCCTTTCTTTGATGATCCTCCGGCACTATCAGGGGCACCAGGACAACCTTTTAATGGACTCTGGGAATGTGAAGGTGAGAGATTTTCTAGTTTGAGTGCCAATGCTGAGAAAAATAAATCATACACATTATGATGTATAACAGTGATTTTTAAAAAAATTATTATTTATTTAACTTTATTTATTCATTCATTTAATTTTAATTTGACCAGAGAGAGGCACAGAGAGCAAGAGAGAGAGAGGGAAAGGGAGAAAGGAAGCCGCCAGGTCCGGGACTCGAACTGTGGTCGGCCATGTGGGAGTGGCCAGCACCTTAACCACTATGCCACCTGCTGGTCCCCTAACAGTGATTTCTTACAGTATCTATTCCTCATGTTAGAAATTCCAGATATCTCATACTATTCTGCATGAGTATCTGAAAATTCAATGACATAGAAAGCTGAGGTCAAAAATTGTGTGACCTGGAATTGAGATTTTGGGAATGAATTGTCTACTCTTGATAGGCATTTCAAAAAAATGATCCAGGGGACCAGGAGTTAGTGTAATGGCTATGTTGATGGACTCTCACGTAGTCGACCACGGTTCTAGTCCCGGACCCAGTGGCTTAAACTCACGCTGGGCCCGTGTACGTGCGTGCCCAAGATCCCGAGAGGAGAATGGAGGAGAAAGGATTGTGGCATGGCCATCCCCCCTGGGGGGTGATTTCTCACTTTCTATCTCTCTGTCTCTCTCTGTCTGTCTGGTGAGCACACACACCCTATAGCAAAAACTTCTCCAAAAAAAGGAAAAAAAAGAAAAAGATCTAGGAAACAGTATCAATTAACAATTCGTCTAAAAAATCAGTTCAAGTAATAGGTAAAATTATTTTATTTCAGATGTTTAGTAATATTTGCGAAGACACATCACTGAGTCTAAAATTGATGGCATTCTCTAAGTTCTAGGAACAATATGTTAAAACTGGACCCTTACAATTCAGTTTTATAGCACTATTACTATGCTTCTTTGTACAAAATTTTGCTATACCTTTTGAACAAAAGTTTTACTTCTAGATATTTTGTTTTTGTAATTTATTGACTAATATAGGGAAAATAAGGTGACATTTTCATGGAATCAGACTATATTGGTGAGGGATCCAGTAATTTAGCTCCTTTAAATATATTAGGAAGGGCCAGTCCTTGTCATGGTGGTTAAGGTGGCTGGATTTTACATGGCAGAGTGAACAGTTTAAGTCCTGTATCCGGTTTTAGAAACCTAGTGGGCGTATATGCATGTATGTCCAAAATCTTGATGAAAAGAAGTGGAGGAAAAGGACTGTGGCATGAACATGCCCCATGCAGGGTGTTTTCAACTTGCTCTCTGTCTCTAGTGAGTACATGTGGCCTCTGGCAAATTAAAAAATTTATATAATACATATATATTACGTCATTGGGAAAGTCTAAACTATTTTTCTATGCAAAAATGCATCATGATTTTCCTGATGACCCAATATATTAGAGGGCTTCAAAAAGTTCTTGAAAAAAATGGGATTAAAGTATTTACTTTTTTTGCAAAATAATTTGGAAACCCATGCATAGTTTTTTCATATGTATTTTCCATGAAGTTTTTTGAAGACCTCTCATACTATGTCTACATCTAGGGCCTAATGTTTTTGGTTTCGGAATTTGATGCTGGAAGGGAGTGAGGCCTCGCCAGTGGTGATTCGTTTATGGTGACTGCACTGTGGAGACGACGCTCATGAACAGTGATGTCTTGCAGATCCAGGGAGTTTTAACGCTCGTGACACAAGCCTAGTTCTCGTGAGAACTCTAAAAGCGAGCGTGAGCGCGAGCACGGGCATGCGCACAAGCCGCTGGTTCACGGGCATGCTCATGGGCCGCGTCCTCTGTGCTTCTGTGGGCCGCGTTGTGGGCTGACGCCAGAGTTAACGCCTTCTGCCTTTGCAGCCACCAGAGGTGTGAGTTATGTAATAAACCCCTTGTTATTTTCTTTCTTTATTTTTGAATCACTAGAGTATGAGAGAGAATGATAGTGCCCCATTAGGGATGGCCATGCCATATCCTTTTCCTCCGCTACTCCGTTCTGTCAGGGTTTTGCGCAATCATACACACACGTACACCTGGCTGTTTTTCAAGCTGGGAGGCGGCGATTCAACCTACAATTGCTGCCCCTATTTCTTTTTCTTTTTTTGTTTTTAAAGTGGTTTTTGCCTTAGGGCATGTGCGCTTAGCTAGAGAGAGACAGACAGACAGAGGGTGAGAGGAAAAGTGAGAAATCATCCACTGGGAGGAGCGCCACACCGTAATCCTTCCGGGATCTTGGGCACACACACACACACACACACACACACACACACACACACACTCACACTCACACACAAGGGTCCAGAGTGATTTTGAAACCACTGGGTCTGGAATTTGAACTGTGGTTGACTATGTGGAGAGTCCAGTGTCATAACCACTACACCATCTGCTAGGCATAGGTCCCCACCTCTATTTTTTTACAAACCTCCCAATCTCAGGTATTTCTGTTAGCATGTGAAAGCAGACTAAGACATCCACCCACAAAAATCACCTTATTTTGAAACCAGCAGATGGTGTAATAGTTAGGTGGTTGTACTCCCATGTAGTTGACCACGTTCGAGTCCCAGACCTGGCAACGTAAAACTCATGCTGGGTGTGTGTGCATGTGTACCCAAAATCCTGAGAGAAGGGACTGTGGTGTGGCCACCCCCTTGGGGGGTGATTTCTTGCTTTCTGTCTCTGTCTCTCTAGAGAGTTTACATACCCTATAGCAAAAAATCTTTCTCTTAAAAAAAAAATCACCTTATTTCTGACTTTCTAATTCGGTTAAGGTACTCTTCAAATTACTATTGATAATTTTTGGTAACTTTAGGTTCCCACTAGTTCCTGGTGCCATCATTGACTCCTCTTGTTTTCTTTTTTGTTCAGAGTTATCAAATCCAGTTTATTTTTCTTTGAGGGTGCTCCTTGAATATCTCCTTTTATTTTCACCCTCAGCAGTACTGTTTGACGACCATCTAGATAGTATAATATGCTTTCAGATGATGTCTCTCACTTCCACTGTCAAACCCACTCTCTGACTCAGCTGGTCATTCTAAGACACCATTTTGATTGTGTCGTTCCGTGTTTTTCAAGAGTAGCAGTTTTAGATATGGAACCAACCCACATGTCCACAAACAGATGAATGGATTGAAAAAGTGTAGCACGTATACTCTATGGAATACTACTCATCCATATGAAACAAGACCCTGATATTTGATAGAAAGTGGATGAATATAGAAGATTTACTGCGGAGTGCAGCAAGACAGGCTAGAAAGAGACATTGTATGTTCCCACTTAATATGTATCAACTATCCACACTATATGGTGGAACTAAAAGATAAGAGGATATAGAGCATGGAAAATGGTTATGGATAATGGAGATAGTGTGAAAAGAGGATGAGCGAAGGGTGAGAGTGTGAAGAAAGGAATAAAGGAGAAATACAGGGAGGCAAGACATTGCCAAAAAAAAAAAAAAAAAACAACAGGACCCTGGTATTGTATAGAAAGTGGTTGAATATGGAAGATTTATTGCTTAATAAAGCAAGCCAGGCTATGAAAGAAAGATATTGTATAAATCCACTTAATATATACCAACTATCTGCACTCTGATGAGACTGAAATATTGAAAGGCATAAAAGCAGTGAAAATAATTATGGTTGCTGAGGACAGTATGGAACAGGGTGGAAGAGAAGGGAAGAGTATAGAGAAGGATAGCATGAGAACAGAGAGGCATGACATTTGTGGGACACAGAAATGGTTAGTTACCTGTTGATGATAACATGTACAGCATTCTCTACTGGTCTGGTCTGAGAAATATTTCATGTAAGGTAAATTCTCTTTACAAGCCAAATGATATATAGTGATTGAATCTTTTAAAAAAACAAGATTAAAAAAATAATAATTTGGAAAAAAAATGAAAAGCTATTTGATAATGATGATGTGGATAGTAATGTCTTTGTCTCGACTGATATGCATGGTAATCGTGCTGGTAAAAGAAATGTTATGCACTGCAAAGATATATGTGATTAAATGTAGTATTAAAAAAATTAAAATAAAAGATTAGTAGTTTTGTTTTGCTTCTAAGGTTAAGCTTAAAACTGTTTGACAACCATTCCAGGCCTTTAAGTGGCTGTTCTGCAACCTTTGTTCAGTTACTGGACTTTCAGAAAACTCTGCCCCAACCAAGAAGTTCTGCTCCTTTTAACTTCAATGATGTGAATGTCACACGTATCCAAATTCTCCATTTTTAAAAAATAATTATTTAATTCAACTTTATTTATTTAATTTGATCAGAGAGGAACACAGAGAGAGGGAGAGAGAAATGGAAAGTGAGAAAGCATATGGTCAGATCTGGCACTCGAACTGTGGTTGGCCACAAGAGAGTCCAGCACCTTTAATTACCATGCCACCTGCTGGCCCCTTTTAAATATTTTTTCTTAAAGAATTATTTTAACTATTTTAATTAATTTATTTATTTCAAATTCTTCATGTTTTTGCATAACTAAAATATTACTTCTTCTGTGACACCTTCTACAATAATAAAAGTTCATAGTAGTTATTATTTATTTCACATTTTTGGGTAGCAGCAGGTGGCATGGCGGTTAAGGCACTGGACACGCCCACATGGCCAACCACAGTTCGAGTCATGGACCTGGTGGCTTTGTTTCTCACCTTCTCTCTCTCT